>NC_084917.1:3083096-3213767 GCF_949316345.1 Pungitius pungitius
GTTTCAGTTCTTGGTTTCAGTTCTTTGCGTGTGGGTGGGTGCTGGTTCCGCTCGGGGGGGGGGGGGTACCACTGGTCCCTCCAGGCCCCCAGACACGGAGCCATGTGACTACGTATTCCAACACCGCCGTATCCCGGGCGTTGATTTAATCAATGTACCATTTGTCATCAGCGGGGCCGTTGACCTTTGCCCTCTGAGCACCAGTCGGTACTTTAGGAGTTACTCATCAGTGCGACCTTTGACCTCGTTACACGTGCGATGTTTTGGCTGTCCTCTTTGGATGCCCCCCGAGTGAGGAGACAAACACCCACTCGCACACATTCCTCTGAGTGTAACAACGTCTATTGTACTGTATACAAGAGACACAATATCCTTTCTGAGTAAAAACATCCTTACAAAGTTATGAAATCCTACCAAATGTTGAAAAGAAGAAAAAAAAAATGATTGCAGCTACTTGGCGTGCTGCGCGCTGCAGCTGCTACCGCGGCATCCTTTTTCCAGAGGTTGCGGTCAGAGCCAGCTGTTCTGCTGTGGTTCACTCGGCTCATGGACCCGCTCGGCGTGGGTCCACTGAGGCCGCTCTGGACCTCCGCCGAGCAGTTGTTCTGCAACCACCTGATCTCAGTTGAACAGCCACTCCTTAAACTACCCTCCCAGGAGGAGCTGATCACCGAGATGCTGAAGCTAACGCCCTCCCTTCCTGTTAAGTGGAAAGGGGCTTGTGTGTGTGTGTGTGTGTGTGTGTGTGTGTGTTTGCATGTGTTCCATTTCTGCCTTTTTAAAAGCTTCCCCGCTAAATGAAAGGCTCCTTTTCTCCTTCGATACTTTTGTCTCATGCGGTCTCCCATGCGTGTGGCTCCAACCGGTTCTCGTACCTCCTCCCAAGTGCGGTCACACCATAGTTGTTTCATTTATTTATCTCTCCTGTTTGCTGCCGCGATGCCTGGGGCAGTGTGTCCCTCTTTTGTCTTGTGTGCATTCGAGCGCTGGCACCGCGACGGCCTGAGGAGCCTGAGGTGCCGCAAAGCGCTAATGCACCAGATGTTAGACTGTGCCCGCTCCTCCATATTACCCATCTGTTTCTATGCATGTTTTTTAGGGGGGGTGGGGTTCAAATGTTGCCAATCAGGACTCCCAAGTGGCCGCGCAACCAAAAACCACAAAAAAACACCATTTGTGCTTCTGAACAAAATGCGACGTGAATCAAAGTTCACTTGCGGGTCGTGGTGAGACTGAGCCAGTTACAGCTCGCTGTTTCCCCCGTCGAAGCACCGCCGGGAGACCCGCCACATCGGCTCGGATCAGACGAGCGATCGGGCCGAGTGGTTTGCAGCGGGACAGACGCGCCGTTGTTGAGGTCCGTCCCACTGACCCGGGCAGCGGGAATAATGGACACTGTATCGTGAGAGGCGCCGATGCGTGAACAAATGGCCCATTTGTCCGGTTTCATAACTGAGGTCTGATCAAACGGCTGTGTGACGTGTGCATGCGGTACGTTTTTTTTTTTTTTTTCCTGCTTTGATGCCCGGGTGCTTGCGGCGCGCTGCGGTGTTGCTTTTTGGGTTTGAGCCCCCCCCCCCTCACCCCCATCAACGAACCTGACGCGGTGAAAACGTATTGAATGCATGGCGTCGTCTGCCTCGGGGGCTCATCGCGAGCGGCATCCGTATGTCATTCTTGTATGTCATTCAACAACAACGAGTTCATCCTCATCTGAAGGACTTCTCCCCCCCCTCCCCCCCCGGCATCACTTGTGTGTGAAATCTGGGGCCCTTTTCATTGAAAGTCGATATTGTTTTCTGATAATCTCAATATTTACCCTCCCCTCTTGTCGTCTGCCCGTTGACCCGCAGGCCTCTCGTGTGATTGGCCGAGAGCTTTATTGACACGTAATTGCCGTGCCAGTGTGCCAGCCGGAAGGCGTGTTGATCGCCGCAAAGGCAAAGCAGAACGCTGTGTAAACACCCCACAACACGATTAGCACGGAGACTTAACAACGGGGCCACTTAATGCTGCATCATTAACGAGAGAGGGAAGCTGTAGTTTTTCACGTTGGTTAATACAGTACGATGGAGCGAATACAAAAGCGTAATTACTAATTGAGTGAAGATTAACACCACTTTGTTCCAGCCGCGCCGTTGTTGTTGTTGTTGTAACCGTAGAGAAATGGCGCGCGCTCCTGCAGCCTTCCAGAGCCTTTCCGTGGTCTCGGAGTCGTGGCGTGCATTGATCCCGGCTGCCAGCCGACCCGTCGGGCTCCAACGCAGCCCCGCTCGCTGCAGAGTCCGCGCGTTCTTAAGTGCTCCGAGGCTTCAGATCCACGACGGTGCTACCAGATCCACCCTTTGCAGGATGCAGACTCTCAATCCATTACTCCACTGTACTCCTACTCTGCTATTAGTGCAAACTGAGTTTCCATTGAACCCTGGCAGGTCACATTGCTGATGGGATTTGGAATAATGCAGGGGCGTAGTGAACAGGGAACCTACCAGGTGATGCCTGTTTGAGTGCCAAACATATCGTTGCCTGTGGAACCTGCTTCTGCTTCCCCTCCTGGCTTCCACGCCGGGTGGCTTTTTATATAAATGAAAGTGTCTGATAATGCGACAATCTAAAGCAGTCATGCATCCGAACATGCGGTTTTTCACAGATGCAGTTATGAACAGTGCCGATCTGCTGTGGTTCTGATGAGGTTTCACAAAGCCTGTTCTTCATGGCTCGACCTTTTCAATTATGTATTTTACTGCAGGGCTTTGTATCGTTGTGTCTGTGTCTCTGGAAGTTTCTGGACCATTAGAGCCTTAAATCTCCTCCTGGATATAGTTTCTGAAATATTTAGATGGTCCACAATGATTCTCCAGATTAAAAAGAGATAAGAAGAGATAGATTGAGCGCGGAGATGAGAACAGAGCAAAGAATCCCAAGTCCCGCCCCCTCCACACACACACACACGCACACACACGTCAGGTAAACACTGAACGGGCGACAGACGGAAGGCAGTGATGGAGGATCACAAGGGCGTAGAAGGGCGTCGTTGGGGGGGGTGGAGGCATCCAGAAGAGAAGAGAAACCAGGAGGCTTCTAATTCCTGCTGCTATTTGCAGAGAGGCCCGACGTGAACGGCGTGTCAAACGGGTCGAGGTCGAAGCCACGGGCCGATTCTCACTGTCAACGCCACGAAGCGGGCGACACGGAGGCGCTCCGGATCACACGTTACAATGCGAGTGAATACAGCGGCGCGCCGATGACAGGCGGCGCTCCGCGTCCGTCACTTCCTCCTCTCACAGCCTCCCACCAGCTCCGCTGACACTAATGCGCTAATACGACATGCTGAGAAAAGAGGGGGGGAAAAAAACATCATAGCAGAATAATTTTTTGAGAGGAGGCCTTCCTCCATCTCAGGAATCTCTCTTCCTCGTTTCCAGCCCGTTTCCCCAGCGACAATCCTGGCATATAAATAAAAGGAATATGGTTAAAATTGCCAGCTTTTATTCTCCCACAGACGTGAGGCGCTGGTTCATCCCGGCGAGAAAGCCGCTCGCTCGACTCTCTCCCGTGTTTTCTGCCCGGTACCCAGCCGACCAATCACAAAGCAGAGCTAGGTGCAAAACACACTTCCTCTGCAGCTGTGCAAAGGGGGGCTCTATCTAACTATCTGCCCTCACCCTTGAGGCGTCGGCGCGTGTATCCCACCCTCCATTGTTGTGAGTGATGGGGATTAAAAAAATATTTAAAAAAACAGGAGATCGTGATCCACTTTGCGTCGGACAGCGGATTTGAGCCGAACAGAAGCCGGCTGACTGTAAGAATGGCCATTATGCTTTAAAAGGATTAGAATACACCCCACGACTGTAGGAAGCCTTTTTTTAATTTACTCATTGTTGAAATGCATTCTAATGTGATTACAAGTTTGTCTCAAATCAATCATTAAACATGAAACACGATGATATCAATAAGTTCATTTCACGTGCAGTATATAAATAGCCTAGTGTATGATGATGATAGGAATTATTACCAATACAGTCATTAAAAAACCTATTAAGTATTATAATACTGGTAAGTATTATAATACTGGTCCTTGCTTTATAATGGGACCTTTTTGAGGGCCTACACTGTATTCAGATTATAAGCATGTTTCTAGTTATTCCTTGTGGTTCCTTCACTTCGTGACACGCTGGAGAATAAAACACCTCCCTGGATGCTTGTGGAGCTTCACGTTGTGGGTCAGATACGGTTAAGGAGCCGCTCTGCACGAGATGCACGTCTGATCCTCACAGACTGACTCCAGGGCCACAGCGACCAGCGCGAAGGCTCTTTTATTTTGTCTCCTAAGGCTCTGTGGCAAGGAAATGTTCACGGGCGCCTCTCCATTCATTCAGAGACGCTTGGCGTTGATACTGAGAAGCTCTCAGTGTCTCTAATCTCTCTCTCTCTCTCTCTCTCTCTCTCTCTCTCCTTTTGACACCCTCAGATCTCATCTGATGCCAAGGCTGAAGGAGTCTCGCTCCCATGAGTCATTGCTCAGCCCCACTAGCGCTGTGGAAGCCCTGGACCTAAGCATGGAGGACGAGGTCGTCATCAAGCCGGTTCACAGCAGCATCCTCGGCCAGGACTTCTGCTTTGAGGTGAGGAGACCAAAACCAAGTCCGTCTCTGTAGAGCCTTTCAGGGGAGAAATTTATTAATAAGCTCACACGCTACAACACTACTTTTTAAAACTTGTATTCCCAGCTACAACAACAGATTTGATTCACCCCCCCCCAAAGGGCTTTTTCTCCACCGCAAGCAGCTACCGATTATCATTCAGAGCGGTTTTTGATCGTTTCCTCGATCGTTTTGGTCTAAAAGAAAGTCACAAAATGGTGCAAAATTAGCGTTACGATGATAAAAGGAGAACAGTAATGTGAATATTCTCTCAGATCCAGCTGCTCCTCTCGCTTTCACATCTTTAATTAGACGTCCCTGTTCTTGATCGGCTCGGTAAGAAATGAAATCACCGGCCTTCCGATAAACGGCCTCTTGAACACTCTTGCACAAACACACGTTTGCATGCAGCTGTAAGCGGAGGGAGAGAAAGTGAAATAACCGAATAATCGGGCCGATTACATCGTTCTGTTTCTTTGTTGAATTATCCCGTCATCATGCCGCCCGACGGGAGGGGGGGGAGGGGGAGGGGGAGGGGGGATTGTTCTTCAACACAGCCCGGTCCTCCTCATCCTCCTCACGTCCTTGTTTTGTGTTGTTTTCTAAGCCTCTTTGCCGTCGGACTCAAAGCGCTATTCAGGAACTAAGTATAGCGACGCATTCTGTTCCACTTGCTCTCATTGTAACGCACGGTGTTTGATGTTTAAAGCCTTCCCCTCTCCCTCTCTCTCTCTCTCTCTCTCTCTCTCAGGTCACCACCTCCACGGGAAGCAAATGTTTTTCATGCCGCTCGTCGGCCGAGAGAGACAAATGGATGGAGAATCTGCGCAGGGCGGTGCAGCCAACAAGGTGAACCCTCAGCCCCGCTGATGACTTTGTGTACACAGTGTCACAATTCCAAAAAACGCTGCGAACGCAACGCGGATTAGCGCTGAGCTGCGCGGTGTTGACATTTTGGAACAAGGATGCAACCCCCCCCCCCCCCCCCCCCCCCCCCCCCCCCCCCCCCCCCCCCCACCCCCCCCCCGGCGCCGCTCCTTCCGGTCGGCCCACTATTTAGCAGATGAGTCACCGGTTCAACTCAGCGTGTGTCTCTGCTCCGACTTTGCTCTGAGTTTTTTTAATTATTCCCTCATTTAAAAAGATTAGATACGGTGCACTTTTTTTTTTCTTTTTCTTCTTTTTTTTGGCAAACACAAAAACTGGAGTGAGACACTGAAATCAGATAAGGAAGCCTTTGGAATTGTATGAAATTGATTAAAACAGATTTTTTCTGCCTTAACTGCCAGTTCCACGACTTCAGGATAAATAAACATCTGACAAGCTGTTCGTTTTTTTTTTTTTTCTTTCACTTTACTTTGCATTTCATTAAATATTTCGCTGACAGAGTAGATATCGGTCGATGGAGGATGCAGAGCGACACACACGGGACTCGGCCTGTTCGACTTAACTCTCTGCTCTCATCGCTGGTGCTTGGGAGGAGGGAGAAGATGATCATGCGTTTGAAATATTAAATAACAAAGTAATTGAAATTATATTCAGAAATTTCCAAAACCGACTCAGATACCCAGATATCTAATCAATGTCAATTAAATGAAGCAGTCTAAATGCTGCAAACGTGCACAATTCAGCTCGTGTGGAAGTTCTAATTATAGGTAATCATGACTATTTAGCCTATTTACACCGGTACCGTCTTCTAAGGCTGGTATTGGAAATGTAAAAACCCCTCCCTGCATCATAAGGTTTAATTTCCAATCGAAGGAACTGAGCCTTTTGATTTAGTGTAAGGAGTCATTTTTAAATCAACAGGGAACTATTGGGAACTAGTGCTATTAATGCCGATTACATTGCATTGACATTTTGCTCCCCTTCATGCAACTATTGAGTACACGCACACGCACGCACGCACACACACACACACACACAACACACACACACACCATTAAGGATAGAATCACATTGCAGGCTCCAGAAACCCCTCATGAGATGGTGTGATGCATGTGGAATACATAAAGACGAGGACGAATGATCTCACCGTATAAACCCGGGTTTGACTTTTTCCTTCCAAAATACCTCACTAAAACCACGTCTCCCCCCCCCCTCCAGGACAACAGTCGCCGGGTGGAGAATCTGCTGAAGCTCTGGATCATCGAGGCCAAGGACCTGCCGGCCAAAAAGAAGTACTTCTGCGAGCTGTGCCTGGACGACTCGCTCTACGCGCGCACCACCTGCAAGCTCAAGGCGGACAACGTCTTCTGGGGGGAGCACTTTGAGTTCTACAACCTGCCCGCCGTCCGGAGCATCGCCGCCCACCTCTACAAGGACTCGGACAAGAAGAAGAAGAAGGACAAAAACAATTACATCGGGCTCGTCAGCATCCCCGTCGCCGCGGTTACCGGGCGGCAGCTGGTGGAGAAGTGGTACGCCGTCAGCACGCCCAGCCCGCCGAAGGGCAAGGCGCCCGGGCCCATGATCCGCATCAAGGCGCGCTACCAGAGCATGAGCATCCTCCCCATGGAGATGTACAAGGAGTTCGCCGAGTACACCACCAACAACTACATGCTGCTCTGCTCGGTGCTCGAGCCGGGCATCAGCGTCAAGAACAAGGAGGAGATGGCGTGCGCGCTGGTCCACATTCTGCAGAGCACCGGCAAGGCCAAGGTTAGTGCAGGGGGGGGGGGGGGGGGGGGGGGGGGTGTTATTTCCGTCTCGTTTGTACTTGTCGTTATGGATGACAAAAGTCGAGAATACAAGACGTGATGCAGCGTGCAACTATTCCCCCGCTGCCCACTCGTCCCCGTGAACTATTGACCCCCACCCCCCCCCCCCCCCCCCCCGAGCGGCTGTAATACTGCACAGACAAAGACCAGACATGGGGGTGATTTCCTCTTGCTGCACCAGTCTGTATTACATTTTTCGAGCTAATCCCTTCCACGGCGTACCGACAGGAACGCAGTGCACATCCGGCGCCGTCTGCACCGCGGCGAGCACTGCGAGCGCGGGGGGGGATTAGTCTGCCGCAGCGAGGGCTTAAGTCCCCCCCCCCAGTGACAGCAGGCCGCTGCACTCCGATAATCTCCCATCAATCTGGGATGAGTGCGTTACACTTTTACTTTGACCGGAGCGGTGAGACAAACGATGGCGTTTCCACCTGGCGTCAAACAGCAGCCGTCCCATTGGCCGCTGATTTGGAAGAAGAGGCTGAAGTGATGAGTTTATTAATTGATTTTTTACGGGAAAATACGAGAGGAATTTATGGTTTATTGTTTTTCTTCTTTTCTTAGACCAAACATTTAACTGATAAAATAAGATTCATCCATTCTTCTAATGGACAAAATAATCTGCCATGAAACAGGCATGCGGTGCATGCGGTGCATGCGGTGCATGCGGCCTCCAAACTTTCGGGCGGAGTGATGGACGATCAGTACTTAAGGAGGGACGTCCCCCCAGTCGGCCGGTTTAGGCTTGATCGATGGGGGGGGGGGGGGGTAGGGGAGAAGGCCTCGGCTGGTCCCTTGAGAGACGGCCACCTCCTTTATCATCTCCCTTCCTTCAGGGCTGAGGAGCTGCAGTTGCAGTGATGCAGCACATTGCTGTGTTTTCACAAGAGACAAACAGAGAGAGATAAAAAAAAAAGTCCTTTAAGTTTCATCTTCACGCGGCTGTAGATACACAAAGCCGCTGCCTTCTTTTTGGGGAAGAGGCAGACGGAAGCTTTCGAACTGACGTAGACGGGAAGAATTAATGAAAGCTGCTTTCAGAGTGTCGAGCCTCAGCGCCCCCCCCCCCCCCCTTGCCTCCCTCCCGAAAAGACTTTCATCGTTCAGAGACACGATGAAGTGCTCTGACATTAGGCAATACACATACACTTGAGTTCTCGTTTTCCCTTCAGCATGTGATGCCAAACGAGCACGAGGCGCCACCGAGAAGCCAGGGTTTCCTCTGCTGCAGCACGGATGCTCTACATGTCAGGCTTTTTTTTTTTTTTAATTCCAACTTCAGTGCTTCATTACCGACATCAGCGGGTTTGTGTTTAGGAATTGTGCAAATCACAAGAAAATCCTTATCAGAGCCTTTTAGTTCTTTATCCCTCATTGTTTCAGTTTTTTTTTGTCCAACCCGTGAGTCAGTGTGCATCCTTTATTTATTTATTTTCCGCTGTGCAGAGGTGGGAAAACGTCTCTATATTGCAATTTCTCTTACTGTCCTGTCTCTTTGGCTGGAGCGCGGCGTCCCAGGTGAGGCCTCTCGTGCTGAGCTAACGTGGACCATTGAGGAGAAGACTTAGCAGCGTGTCAAGTGTGTTGGAGTGAGATAAAGAGGGCTCACGGAGAGCAGATGTCGGCTGGTCATGAAGCCACATCTTCTCACTGCGTCTCATCACGTTTCGGGATGCAACACGACACAAAGCCCATCGACGCTCCCCTCAAATTTTCACTACGAATGCGCGTCGTATCTTTCGGAGTGTTTCGTACCGGGATGTTTTTATTGATGCTGTCGGTGCGGGAGGAAGCGTCTTTAGCAGCCGGACCGAAAGAGAACCCTTTCGGATGCTTCTTGACGTCTCCGCTGGCGCTGAGAGGACTCAGCGGACTCTTTTGATTCTCACCCGACACTTGGCTTTCATCAGCGGTTCAACCAGAGTTCGATGTACGTCGGGGTTGATGCTCATCTTTGCTACAGGCAGTTTTGTACCTGCTCACTTTCAATTTCCCATCAGGCTCAGCTGGTCAATGCTACACCTGATGGGCATGTTGAGCGTTAAGCTGAAAGGATGACGCCCCTGGGGGGGGGGGCAGGAAGAGGAGTGGTTCCTGCCGTGTGCACAGACCGTGCCGTTCTAAGTGGTCGGCGTGCACATCGGCAGGTTATTTCTGTTGGGTTTTCTAATGAATCCCATTGGTTCCACAAAGCGAGACTTTTCCGCTAATGATGTTTGTTTATCCAATTCACAAGATGAAAACCAATAAGCATGTGCATTACGCCAAATGGAAATGCTCTGTCGACATCATGGGAGTTAAATATACCCACAGAGAAAAAAGCTTTTATTTCATCACGGTACTCGTTAAACAGCGGGACACCCGGCTCGGAGAGCATTGATTTGCAGTCACGTGATTCACAGCAGAACGCAGCGGGCTGAAGTCATCCAGAGGACAAGTAACTTAACCTCGTGCGCGAGTGTTCTCCTTTTAAGGCCTGTTTTCCCTCTGGTGCTGCTACGGTTTATTTCACCATAGAAACCCCCCCTCCCCCACTGAATGTTCTTTGTTTAGCACAAACATGCCGTTTGAAATACTTCTGCGTTCAGGTTCCTCTGTCCTGATCTCACAGATTGTGTAGATGTCTCTCCAGTGCGGGTTTCAGCCTGCAAACGCTGCAGTGGAATAACCCTAAACCCCCCCCCCCCCCACACACACACACACATACACACACACACACTGCACGAGCTGTGCCTGGATTCTTGTGTGCACATCAGCGCACTGGACAGGACTTGATCCGTTTTCACTGGCGAGTAGCCCCGTCTAGGGAGAGTTCCTCATCTTTTCGGACAGGACTCGGGTCCCTCCAGCCGGGCTGCACCGTCTCCCCTTCGCTCTGACCCCATCTCCGTGCCGCCACCCCCCCTCCCGCGCCCTCCGTGCACTGTGAGGGGCTCAGCTCGGCTGATGAGATGTGGCAGGGATACGGAGAGCGTTCTACTTCTCCTTATTAGCACTGAAGCAGAGGGAAGGAAGGAAGAGAGGGAGGGGGGGAAGAGAGGGAGGGGGGGGGGGGGGCTGCAGGATTGAGGGCATCATCAGAGAAAAAGCTGAGGGGCGACGGGAGAAGAGGTAGAAGATTGCTGTTATAACACCTCTGGTCCTCCGCGTTGTGACCCACTACAACAACACCGGTTACTATTTTTAACGCTTAGATCTAGACAACTGTTTGAGGAGTTTGCATGAAATGTTTTAGGCTACAGATATTCCTAGTCCCCAGAGCATGAACCCTGCTGACTGATGACACCTGTGAAACTACTACGTAGTTCCTGGACTCTTCTGGCTTGCAAGGAATCAGGAAACCAATTCCCACCCTAATAAATGCAATTTTTTACTTCATTCGGAGTGGAAAAGGTGTAAAAAATCCATCATTGTGGTATTATATTCTTCTTTTTTTTATTTTTTATTTTTTTATTAAGTTCTATCCTTTCATTGAACCCAGTCAAACTGAAATCCACTGAACTGGTTCCTCCACGTCAGCATTGTTGGGCTCAACAAACTGCTCGTAGCACATCGACAGCGCTGCATCCCATTTTTCCTTTTAGGCCACTTGTGGGAATAATTATGTCTCTGAGTTTAATTTTCCAGTTTTTATTGTCTCTCCTCCTCTGTTTCATCCAACCATCCTCACATAATCACGCCTGGATTAACCTCGACTCGGGGAGGGGGGGGGGGGGGGGGGGGGCAGCGGAGCGGCGGTTAGCTTGGAGGAAGGATCCTAATTGGGATGACATTTTCTTCCTATAAAGTGTTACCTAAATTGGAACGCTCTGGACATTAATGAGCTTCTGGGACCAAGAGTCACCAGAAGTAACCAGGGTGCACGGACACGTTTCAGCGCATTGCGACGTTGAATCGGGGTACTTTTGTGCGACTTCTTCGGATACTGATCAACAATTTAAAAAAAAAGACCCTGTTGCGTAAGCATGAAAACAGATTAACTGTGCATGGAAATCAAGTATTTTCAATTTAAGGGTAGAGCATATCAGGGCAGACTACGTCCTTCTATGTGTTCGTGAATGAATTTCGGCCTCTGGATTGCGAGGTCTCGTCGCAGAGAAGTAGCCCCCACAGCGGGGCGCTGCCACCACCCTTCACGCTGAGATGAGGAGGACAGGAGGCATTTAGCCTAATGCCCAAAAGCGCTTTGGTCTCGTGAGGCCGCAGACTCTCCCTCAAAGGGCTCCTGGCCGACTTTAACCAAGCTTTTTCCTCTGCTCTCCCCCCTCATGGACCACCCCGGGTTGCTTGTGCAGTCCTTGCGATACCAGCTTCTTGGACATTATTACTGGTCATCGATGGCTCTGTGGCCTCCCTCACTGGTCACTCTTTCCCTACGTGCTTCTCGTTTAGCTGCATTCAATGCATTGTGTCTCGTACCCTGACCGTTTCACAAAGAACGTACATGGAATGCAAGAACTACTGATGCAGACCCCTTTCTATTGATTGCTTCTTTGTTGTGACATTTTGTCACAGAAAATCTTTCTGTGTGTGGAGCATGAGTGGAACGAGCCAATGTCCTCAGCCAAAAAGGGCTCCGCTTCGCCACACGTCGGCGGGTGATTGGCTCCCCGCGGCGCTCCTCTGATCAGGCCCGGGGAGCAGCTTCCTGCAGCAGCTCCCGGGATCCGTCTCGGCGCCGCCTCCCTCTGTTCGTTCGAAAGGCCGCCGCTCCGTCGCCTCTCTCTTCCTCTCCTTTCGCCGTTTCCCTCCGTACGTCTGTCACTTGCCTTTAACAAGCTGCCGGGGGACTTACACCAGACGACACCCAGGAACGTGTCGCGAAGGGATCTAGACCGGAGGATGATTCATGCCCAGATGGCTCCGTTCCCCTTTTTAGACTTTAGAATTTTGGGAGCGTTAATGCGTGTACCCACAGGTTTTTCACTTGATGAATACTGTACGATCCCTCATGGAGTAAACTTATAGGGCTACATGCGACTTGGGTAGAAACTGCTTCTTGGCTCTAATGTACAACAGAGAGCATCATCGGTCAGTCGCTGCCCAGCAGAGCAGGTGTCACAACCAATCGTTGAGCTTTTGGGTGGAAGTCAACACCATCTTTGCTGCTCTCAGACAGGAATATGAGTCCTGTCACTATTTGGTCTCTTCTTCAATGGGGAACACATTTCGTTTCCTTTTGCATGCTGAGGAGCAAATTCAAACCCATTTGGTTTCCCTCCATTTATTATAACGACAGAACTACTCATCATCGAGAGGCTGTGTTATCTCGTCTCGCACAAGTGATCCCACTGAGGGTTAATGAAAGGCAGTTTGTGAGCAGCGCCGCTGACCTTTTACAAAGAGACACGGAAATAGTTGAAAGACCAGAAAAGAAAACCTTTTCCAATGTCATTGTTGCGCTTTGTATTTTATGTTTACAATTGATTGGGTTTGTACGTGATCATCACGTTTTGGATCAACACAGTTGTTCAGATGCGGTTCCATTCGATACCACACACAAACCGGCACTAAACCAAACAGAGAGGCTCATCCGAACTGACGCGGGACACGTTGCCACGGCAACTGAAGACAATGCGGTAGACAGGTAGCGGACGGGGAGTGCGCACGCTGTGGTTAATCAGTGACGGGGAGCGCCGGCGGGAGACTCAGGTCAGGTGACCGGGGCAGGCAGAAAGCACACAGGGGACCACTGAATAGGAGCAACTACAAGGTCTAAAATGATTATGACGATGATGCAAGGATGTCAGTAACTTCTAAATGCAACAAGGTCCGATATTCTGATCAAAGCCCTTCCGTCGTTGACCCCGCGCTCGCCTTGTTTGGCTTCTTCCTGCAGGACTTCCTCACGGACTTGATGATGTCCGAGGTGGATCGCTGCGGGGAGAACGAGCACCTCATCTTCAGAGAGAACACGCTGGCCACCAAGGCCATAGAGGAGTACCTCAAGCTGGTGGGACAGAAGTACCTGCAGGACGCCCTCGGTGAGTGGAAGAGCTGAAATAGTTCTGGAGGCAAAGAGAAAAGCTCACCTTTTCCTCTCCCAACACATTCGTTCAATCGGGCGAAGTTGAGCGGCAGCAGATTAAATGACAGGGTGGGGGGGGGCGGTTGGGGGTTGCGGAATTAAAGCAAAGGTGAAATTTGGAGACGGAACGTGTCGTTTTGTGCGTTTGTCAGACTGCAGACCCGACAAAAAGCGCTCTGTACGCACTGTGTGATATGTACACGTGCACCAGTCACACCTCATGTCGTCGTTGTTGTTGTTGTTTGTTTTCCAGGGGAGTTCATTAAGGCTCTGTACGAGTCAGATGAGAACTGCGAGGTGGATCCGTCCAGGTGTTCCTCCGGCGACCTGCACGAACACCAGAGCAACCTGAAGATGTGCTGCGAGCTGGCCTTCTGCAAGATCATCACCTCGTACAGGTGAATGCCGGAGCACATTTTAGTGTCCAGTCGGCTTCGTTCGATGTCCTTCACACACACAACACGCATGCTGCGTGCCTCGATAACGATCAACACAATGTCTCACATTGAGTGGCATCGCCAGTTAGCAGCAGTTGAATGAAATAGTTTAAAATGTGTGAGATTTTAGAGCAACTGAAAAGAAATCACTGTAAAACTTTATTTAAAGTCAAACTTAAGACACATTCATCCAGCATCTTACTCCTACTTCTAAAAAAAAAAAAAAAAAGTGCCGGGGTAGCGTTACAGCAGCAGCTTTCAGCTTTCTTTTTTTAGAGGCCTCAATATCTCCAGTTTTGTAAGCATATATAAATATTCATAAGTAGGGATGAATGGAGTTGGCGATGATAATGGTGTGCCTCCTGATGTATGGGAAAGTGATTGCAATCAAATCAGTAGCGGCTTCCTTCGTGTTGTTTTCCCCCGTGAAAAATTGCAACAAAAAAAAAAAACAGAGGGAGTGTCAAATGTTCAAATCAGATGCAATAATATGCTAAAACTGTCTTATTCAACACAAACAATTCCTCGTCTCTATTTCCGTTTCGCAGGAAACCAACGAACCCTTGAATTAAAAGCCGATTTAGTCGTCGCAACATTTAAAAAATTCACTTCCAATGAAAAAAACAACTCCAGAGAACCCCCCCCCCTCCCCCTCATCCTCGCTCACGGCGTGAGGCCGGGATCCTTTTTTTAAATTTAACCCCCGTCTCTTTCCCCCCCCCCCCCCCCCCCCCCCTTTTTCTCCCCCCCGCAGCGTCTTTCCCAGAGAGCTGAAGGAGGTCTTTGCGTCGTGGCGGCAGGAATGCAGCAACCGGGGCCGGCCGGACATCAGCGAGCGCCTGATCAGCGCCTCCTTGTTCCTGCGCTTCCTCTGCCCCGCCGTCATGTCGCCGTCGCTCTTCAACCTGATGCAGGAGTACCCGGACGACCGCACGGCGCGCACGCTCACGCTCATCGCCAAAGTCACGCAGAACCTGGCCAACTTCACCAAGTGAGTGTGTGTGTGCGCGCAGCCTTCGATTTGGCGCCGAATCCGCTAAAATGAACATTTCTGCGTTATTCTTTATCTTGTTTCTTTTTTTTTTATTATTATTATTATTTCAGATTCGGTAACAAGGAAGAGTACATGTCCTTCATGAACCAGTTCGTGGAGCACGAGTGGAGCAACATGCAGCGCTTCCTGGTGGAGATCTCCAACCCGGAGACCATCTCCAACACGGCGGGCTTCGAGGGCTACATCGACCTCGGCCGGGAGCTCTCCACCCTGCACTCCCTCCTCTCCGAGGTGGTGTCCCAGATGGACCAGGTACCAGGAGAGCAGGGCGCCCTGTGATACAATGTTCTTACGCGAGTCGACTCGAGAGGAAGGTCCAAAGGTTCTCTTCATCACAAACTTGAGGATCCGGATCATGCTCGGACTGCGTTAGGATTTTTACCGTACATCCATCCATAATTCATCACCGAGCACAAGGGGGGGGAAACGTTGAAAGTCAGAGGCTGGGTGAGGCATATTAATGGGTGTGCAAGAACGGCTGCATTAGCCGTGGTAGCAGATGGGAAACTGGTAATAATTAGATAAAGGGAAGATTTAAAGGGGGGGGGGGGGGAAGCATCCGGCGCTCTGAAAAACCTTGTCTTTCAATAATTCAGGAATCAAAGTGAGTCCGGTTAAGTCCCTCAGACGGGCCGGCCTCATGCTTTATTCACGATGTTGTCTGAATAAGAGAGTTGATTGCGTGGGCAGAGGGGAAAATAAACTAGGTCTAAAAACTAATAAGCAAATGTCAAACTCAGCAAAACGGCACGGAAATGAAACCTAATTAATGCCCCTCGACTGAAGTGGTCCAGGGTAACATTTGATTTGTCTTAAACCGCCATTAATGTCTCTCCCCTCGCAGAGTGCAGCCTCCAAGCTGGGTCCCCTGCCCAGGATCCTGCGCGAGGTGAACGCGGCTCTGTCCAACCCGTCCTGCGTCCTGATGTCCCCGGGACCGTCCTCGGGGGAGCACATGGGCTCGCCTCCTGCCGAGGCCGGCTGCAGCATCTCCACCGGCCTGCAGAAGATGGTCATAGACAGCGACCTGTCGGGGTAAGGCAACGCCGCCCGCCGCGTCCCTATTTTGCGAAATCCAGTTAGACCCCCTTTTTTTTTTTTAAAGCATCACAGACCACATTAAAGGTTTTCTGGGGGGGGTCTCGAAGATTCCACCACTATACGATGCATCCCAGTGGCTCCAACCCTCGTTTAGTGGATGAACATCGCGCTCGTCTCCCGCGCTTCTCGCTCCGCGGCGCCAAAGGTGACACTCGTGAAGATTAACACAAGGCGACGAGGGGGGGGGGGGACGTTTGAGTAACAGTCAGCACGGCGGCGGGGAAAAAAGACAGGAAGCGAGTCAGCTGGCGTCGCTATGGTAATCAATGCAACTCATTAACGTGTGACCTGATGTCACAATGTTGGTGACACTGTCACCTGATCGCTTCGAAGTAAGAGAAAGGAAGAGGTAGAGAGAGAAGGGAGAAAATGACCCAGAGAAAAATAAAAAAGGAAGAAGTTTGGTCAGAAGGGTAATGGAACAAAAAAGAGAGAAGGACACGGAGAGGGAGGAGATGGTGATGTGAATGAAAGAGATTATTGGAAGATGGATCACGTCTGTCAAGGTAATCGTCTTCTGGCAATAAAGAATCTACCAAATGAAGGGGGGGGGGGGGGGGACAAAGCGAAACGATACAGAGGGCGCAAACCGTTTCAAAGCTTACTGTTACCATAGCTGATGCTTAACTTGAAGGTTTTGGCGCTGCCCGTTATGACCGGCAGCTTTGGGAGAATCGTGTTCTGGGGACAGTTAATTGAGCTCCTTGAGGGAGCTGCTGTCAACCTTTTTTTTCTTAAAAATTGTGTCACCGCATGGTAGGAATCCTCAGCTAGTCAACACGTTTGTCCTTTTTCTACATGGGTCACGCATCTTTGAGTTTTGACTACGTTTAAATGGCGAAATAACTTTTTCAATACGCCCAAACACTATTTTTAATACACTCTAACCCGAGTCCCACCTGTGGCTTCCGGCCCCACTGGTTTAGAATATCTGCTTTACGGCACATTACTGATTTAATGACTTTTTTCTAGCGTTGCCGCTTTGCTTAGAATAAGTTCAGCTTTACTGCTCCGGTTTTTACTTTGTTTTCACTTCAGGTGGTTTCATTGATAATGAATTAATCAAACCTTTTGTTTTGTCACGTTGATCTGCTTTCACTCTGAGACTCACCGCTCGGCTTCATTGTCGGATTAACTTTTTTTTTTCTTCCTCTTGTTCTGTCTCTTTCAGATTGGTGGACTTCACCAGGTTACCTTCTCCTACCCCGGAGAACAAGGACCTGTTCTTTGTGACGAGGAGCTCCGGGATCCAACCTTCCCCAGCGCGCAGTTCCAGTTACTCCGAGACCAATGAAGCGGACGTGGGCATGGCCAACGGCAGCAAGAGCCTGTCCATGGTGGACCTCCAGGACCGCGGCCTGGACGGCGGCCCGGGTCCGAGCCCCCCGGAGGCCCCGGGTGAGGGTCCAGCATCCGGGGGAGGGTGGTCGGCCAGAGTCCCGCAGGTCAACGTGCCCGCTGGTCCCACCCTGAGGAGGCCGGCCCAGACCCCCGCCGCCATGGGTACGGAAACCCCCCGGGTCGACCCGCCCAGCTCCTCGCCCCGCTGTCGTTCCAAAATCCGGTCTACCAGATGGCGGCCTGCCTGCCCCTGTCCCCCCGAGGGATGACCGACTCGGGCTCCGAGTGCCACAGTTCCGTAAGTTCCCATAGCAACAACGAGGACGGACCGGCGGGGGGGAAGAACGCCTTCTTGAACCATGGCGGCGGCGGAGGAGGCGGCGGCGGGAGCAGCGGGGACGAGTACACCCGGCGTTCGGGGGAGTTCAACCGGCGGCAGCTGTCCCTCACGGAGACGCAGCACCAGCCCAACGTCCCCAGGCAGAACAGCGCCGGCCCCCAGCGGAGGATAGACCAACCCCCGCCTCAGAGCGTCACCCGGGGCCGCACCCCTCCCAACCTCCTCAACAGCGGGCCCTACCCCCGGCCCTCGTCCGGCAACGTGATGACGTCGTCGCCCGACTGGCCCGGCAGCGGCGCGCGGCTACGGCAGCAGTCGTCCTCCTCCAAAGGGGACAGTCCCGAGACCAAGCAGAGGGCTCAGCACAAACAGGTATGGGGGGTGGGGGGGGGCTCTGGACACCCTATTTGAGCGTCAGTACGTCGGGTGAGGAGGACGCTCGCCGGGCCGTTAACCCTCTCGGGGGGGGGGGGGGGGGGGGCGCGTGATAAAGATAACAAACACTTCGCCACAGGTTTCAGCGCTCCAGTTTAATCAATTAGCATGTAATTAACTAGCAAACATGTTAGCGCACATGCTAGCAGGGAAAGAGGAAAAGAGACCGTGTGTGTGTGTGTGTGTGTGTGTGTGCATTGCGTCACTGCCTCTGCTGGTGGGTCTACAGGCCGTGGCTGAGGACACTGGTGAACGGTTGCCCTTGGTAACCGGCTCGAGGGGAGGGTATCCGCGTAGTAACCACAATGCTTTGCTCTCCTCTCTGTGGAATGTCACGAGATTGCTTTTAGATTGAGGCGCTGGCCGGCAGAACCCGGCAGTAATCTGGTTAATGCTTGTTCGGAGGAACCCAGAACACACATTTCATTGCAGTGTTTGAAGCAACAAACCTCCAGGAATCTGCAAGCCACGTGCACATTCTTTATTTATCGTATCTTCAAAGTCATTATTTTGGGCGGGTGTAGCCTTTGAATCTTGTAGATTGGATATTTTAAATAAAACGTTTTTCCGTGCAGTCTTCAGTCAATCAAACTGATCATTAATACTTTGGTTTATGGTAAAATAACAACATTCCCCTCAGTGTGTTTATTGATCGTTAACAGCATACCAAACTTAAAGGGTCAACACGCTAAGTGATGGTTTTGTTTCTTCAAACGACCTCCGGAGGAGGCCAGAAGTATGTGTGACAAATACAGATGTTAATGTAGTAGTTATATCCTCATTTGGATTCAAATTCAATTAAATGAAATGAACAGTTAACAGCTGTGTGCATGTTCTCAATTAAATCCAGTCACTAACGAGGGTTCTAAAGGTGAAAAACGCGGTTTGGATACTTTTATCCAAAGGCTTATTTCAAATATTTCTGAAGCCCTAGAAAGCTTGTGAGTGACTTTAAAAGCATCCCACATTTCCTCTGGTAACTGTAACAGCCCACGGCCTCCTTCCTCACCCGTCTGTCCATCACACACACACACACACACACACACACACACACAGTGCCAGCATCTGCCTCCAGATGTTTGCTGTCATTTATTCTTACAGTATTTACCCTCCATGCTGCCGGTAGGACACTCGCACATGTTTAAATCCCTGCTTTGAGGTGTGTGCTCTGCTGTGTGTGTGTGTGTGTGTGTGTGTGTGTGTGTGTGTGTGTGTGTGGTTGAATACACAGGGGTGTGTATCCATTCCACCTGCTGCTTTCAGTCCACGTGATTTGGTTTTCAAGCTTATTTCTGTTGTTTCTGTGCTGTTATTGCAACCTGTTCCCCCCCCCCCCCTCCCCCCTCCCCCACACCGCCTCTGCCCCTCCCTGTCACTTGCACTCGGCTCATGTATGTTTGTGTGTGTGTGTGTGTGTGTGCGTTTGTGTTGTGTTCACTAGGCCCCCTCCCCAGTGAACCCCAGTGCGCTGGACCGCACAGCAGCCTGGCTATTGAATATGAATGTGCAGTATTTAGACCATGAGGGGATGGAGCCCGAGTCACTGAGACACAGAGAGGATCTGACTCAGGTGGAGAAGGTAACCGGCCTCTTCATCCAACCTCCGACCTTCTACCAACACCTCCTTTCACAATCCACCCCGCCCTTCAGCCCTGGTACCCCCACTTAACTAACCCTCCTTTCTTTAACCCTCATTAGCGCCCACATACACCGCTCTGCTGGATTTATTCTCTGCCCTTAGACATCGCCCAATAGTCACTTAATATGCACATTTGGAACATACGTCGAGGTGCATAGGCTACATTGTGCATCCGTCTGGCTCTACTTCTGAACCTTTAATGCCGCAATCTTTCCAGAAATTGTCCTTCTAGTGATATTTAGGCTTTTTGATTTTGGCTAGTTTCTTTTCTGCCTTTTCATTTGCAATTAAAAAATACCAATCTGCAACTACTAGTCTAAAGAATGTCAGAAAACTACAATAGATACCCATCATTATTTCCCCAATAGATCCAACATTTAATATTTCAAGTTTACTAATCACATCAAAAGCATCCGATTCTCAGCTGAAATGTCACATGAAACAACAATTATTGTCCATAATGGAATGAAATCAGGGCCGTAAAACAGGGGAATACTTTGTCTCTAAATATAGATTCTGTTTAGTGAGACAAACCCTTTCACGTCATCGCAAAGATGTCCTTCAGCCTTTGAAGAACTCGCAGCCCTCACAGCAGCGTGCATCGTCTTTGGAATGAACTTAAAGACCAGAGCGTGTGTGTGTGTGTGTGTGTGTGTGTGTGTGTGTGTGTGTGTGTGTGTGTGTGTGTGTGTGTGTGTGTGTGTGTGTGTGTGTGTGTGTGTGTGTGTGTGTGTGAGTATGCACATGCAGTACATCCACACAGACGTGTTGAAGCTCGTGTGTGCGCTTGCATCTCTGTGAGAGATGGAGAGGTCCTCGCCCCCCCCCCCCCCCCCCTGCTTCCTCTGCCTGTGTTCTCGCTTCCTTCTTTCCTTAACAACCATTCACCCTCATCTTCCCTTCCATCGCTTTGATTGCCTGCCACATGCTCCTATATATATATATATATATATATATATATATATTCCTATCCATAATGAATACAAACCTGTCATCCTAATATAGCTCATACTTTCTGGGAGCCAGCAGGGACCAAAGAAGGCAATAACTTTGGTCTTAACTAGAGAAGGAAAGCGGTGAATCCTCAGCTGAGACGAGCCCAACCACGCCGAAGAAAATAGAGCATTATTTTCATGCTTCATTGCAAGTTTCATTTGGATAAAAAACCAAAATGTTTTTTTATACATTTATTTAGTTTGAAAAGGAAAATAAAAACACCGTGCCAATGCGGCCCTTCTTTGAACATGGTCACATGGACGCTGAATACTTAAGTGTTACAGGGTGGTTTTAGAGAGGAAGAGGAAGGATTGTGTTGAGTGACCAAAGGTTCAACAATCAGCTTCAACTGAAGGCCAGATAGTTTCCGCTTATTTAATATAAAGTTCACATTTAACCAGGCAGGATGCAGCACGAGGCCATTGCATTTCTCTGGGTTTAAATTGGACTATAAATCATTGTCCATTTCTATAATGAACTCGATGTGTCGATAAAAGACGTATCAGCAGGACAAAGGCCTTCACAAACACAGCAGGTGTCCTTTAATTCTGAAGGGACCCGGTGACAGGAGAAGAGGGGAGCTGGTCACCTGACCGGATGTTTCCTGCAGAGCTACCGACACTCTGTGTGATGCTGTCTTGTCTGCAGTGTCCTCCCCTCCAGCGTCCCTCACTGCGGACAGAGTTGTGTCTTCCTCTCCAGAAGATTTCTACATTAGTTCCCCCCCCCTCCCCCTCCCAAGTCCAGTGAGAGGTCAGGGAGAGATTTCCAGGCTTCATTTCACAGATCTAGACTCTACTTCACTGGTTACATCCTCCTCGCTGACTTTGTTTATGTTAAACTTCTCCTACTCTCTCTGTTTATTCGCCAGTTCAACCTCTCAGCGAGGGAGGGGGGAGGGGGGAGGGCAGAGGAACAGATTTACTTATATAAGAGAGTTCTGCTGGGCCGGATGGTACATTCAAGGTTTGATTAGAAAGAACGCGGCTCTGCACGTCTAATATCAAAGTGCAAAAATGGAATTGGCTTCTAAAAAAAAAAAAAACCCTGTGTGATTCCCAGCAATGGTAATGAAAAGGGGGGGGGGGGGTCACGAGGACGATAGCGACGGACGAGAACCTCCTCATCTCTCCGCTTCTTTGTTCAGTATCAGCAGGAGATCCTGGTGCTGCAGGAGAAGCTGCGGTCGTCGGTGCAGAAGCTGGAGGAGTACGAGTCCCGCCTGAAGGGGCAGGACGAGCAAGCCCAGAAGGTGCTGATGGAGTACCAGGCCCGGCTGGAGGAGTCGGAGGAGCGCCTGCGCAGACAGCAGGACGACAAGGACCTCCAGATGAAGGGCATCATCAGCAGGTAGCGAGGAGGAGGAGGAGGAGGAGGAGGAGGAGGAGGAGCCTGACGTCTCCTCTAGGGACTCTGGTTAAAAAACGGTGCCGCTTTGCAGGTTGATGTCGGTGGAGGAGGAGCTCAAGAAGGACCACTCGGACATGCAGGCAGTGGTGGACTCCAAACAGAAGATCATTGACGCACAGGTCAGTTTGCTCCGTCACGAGTACAAAACGTTTACAGGAAATCCCCAGCTCCCAGCATGCACCTGGTGTGTGCTTGTGTTTGCTGTCACTTGCAGGAGGGTCAAAGAAATGTTTGATTCATAACCGCCTCGGCTCTGGCTTTGACAGCTCCCTCTCGTATTAAAACATACACTTATCACACTCCATGTGGTTCTTATTCATAAAGAACTGGTCCGAATGTCCATGATTGTCGGCAGATACAGTTTGAGCGGAAAGCATTTCAATGCATGCATAATCCCAATTAGCATCTGGAGATTAACGTCAGGGGGGGGGGGGGGGGGGGGAGAGAAGCCAGCTGTGCTGCAGCGTGACGTTAGAGAAGCACATGCAAAGGTGATCAATCTCCCTCACGCTTAATTAATGATTAATTAATGAGGCTCTGCACCTGCAAAACAAACACGCCGCAGTCAGAACGAGAAAGAATAAAACGTCATTATGCAGAGAGGGCGGGGGGGGGGGTTGGCTCCGGTGGCAGCGAGCTTCACTCAAGAAGCGCTCAAGCAACGAATTGGTTTCAATTTGGCACGCTTCGGATTTTCACTTCTAGAATGAGAAGTGTGTCCAAACTTTT
This sequence comes from Pungitius pungitius, assembly GCF_949316345.1. NCBI lineage: Eukaryota > Metazoa > Chordata > Actinopteri > Perciformes > Gasterosteidae > Pungitius > Pungitius pungitius. The sequence continues at coordinate 3,105,970 of NC_084917.1, forward strand.
GACTGGCACTGCACAGAGGATTGTAATGTTTATCCATTAGAAGCCCCTCACTACAGTACATCACAAATAATAGTTACCTTTTAGGCATAGAATTTACTTTTTGCCTAAAATGTTGGAGCCTGTGAGTCAAGTAGGCTTATATGGTCATCTTATTGTATGTCGCTTTGGATAAAAGCGTCAGCTAAATGACATGTAATGTAATGTGATGTCATTTGGGAGGTTGATTTAAGAAGAGGAAGAGAAACAGATCCCCAGTCCAGTCTTCTCATAGATTCTACATTGTTGCTTGTCTCCCTGTATTCATGTGTGTGTGTCCGTGTGCAGGAGAAGCGCATAGCATCTTTGGATGCTGCCAACGCCCGTCTGATGAGCGCTCTCTCCCAGCTGAAGGAGCGCTACAGCATGCAGACCCGCAACGGCATCTCACCCACCAACCCCACCAAGCTGCAGATAACGGAAAACGGGGAGTTCAGGAACAGCAGCAACTGTTAAGATGGAGGACCCCCCCCCCCCCCCTCGTGGGGTGACGGCGGGCGGGCCTGCGTGCGTGTGTACAGCTACTCGGTGCAAGGACGCGGACACGCATGCGCGGACATGCATGCGCGGCTGCATGCGCGTTGGAGAGACCGCGAGGGGCGTGTTTTTAAAAGCAAACATTTCAAGGTCTTTGGACACCTGTGCAGCAGTGGGCGGGCCAACCCGAAGAGGCGGGGCCTAAGCGCGACGGACAGATCCCACCCCCCCAGAGAGATCGAGCTCCTCGTTGCCAGGGAGACGGCCGAAGGAGGCGGGGCAGAGCCTGTACATATGAAACTGAAAGCTGTCCGTCTGCCGGTGTGTGTGTGTGTGTGTGTGTGCGCAGTCGCTGGGACAAACCACTATATAACTACACACAGCCAGACACGGTCGCCATAGCAACCCTCCTCTCCTCCTCTCTCACTTTATTCCTCTCCCCCCTGACAACCAAGTGGAACCACTCAAACAAACAGAGAAGCGCAGTGAGGGTTATCTCTGCTTTATTTAAGAGTCGTTGTTTTATGGAGAACCAAATAGGAGCTAAAGAAAATAGATATTTTTTGCCACAAATGATCTTTATGTCCCCTTTGACTCCTCGGGTGTGTTCCCGATGAGCAACGCCCCCCCCCCCCCCCCCCCCCCCGCTCCCCTCCTTCCCCACGGAGTGCACTTTGTGATACGCTGTTGGTACATGAAACGCCTTAATTAGGGAACTTCATCCCGCTGCTCCCCGATTTCTGAAGAAAAAAAAAAAAGGCACAACTTAAACTGTGGATTTGTAGAGAATACAAAAATAAAATTATACATACATAAATGTTATGAACACTAAAGTAAATGAATTCTATGTGATACTATATTAATGAAATGTAACATTTCTTTTCTGCTATAGAGTATACACACACATCTATATTTGATAATCTCAAATATAAAAGCAGCCCTTTATCTAGGAGTGAGATGTATTTTTTATTTTTCTTGTGATGAAAGTCTGCAGTGTGTCGGAGGAGGAGGAGGAGGAGGAGGAGGAGGAGGAGGAGGAGGAAGAGGAGCGGTGCCGAGTCACCCAATCAGATCGCTACCCTTTACACGCAGGACGCACCACGTCTGTGCAGCAGTTCTCACGCTCTTCTGCTGGTGCTCATCACGGCTCCCCAAACACACACAGATCCATTAAAAAAAAACACATTTAGATTTTAGGTTGAGTTGCGTGTGTGTGTGTGTGTGTGTGTGTGTGTGTGTGTGTGTGTGTGTGTGTGTGTGTGTGTGTGTGTGTGTGTGTGTGTGTGTGTGTGTGTGTGTGTGTGTGTGTGCGTGTGTGTGTGATCTTCTCACTGTAGTAGCACAATAGTTATTGAGAGACGCGCTCACTCATCTGAACACAGGAGGGTGAGCTGTGGCCTCCTCAGTGACCCCGTAATGAAGTGTGCGCCATCCAAACTGTGACTCTTATTGACCCTAATGGCATCATCTCTCTCCTCTTTTTTTTTTTTTGCTCACCTTCACCCCCCCCCCCCTTATCCATTGTTTATTCCGGACGTGGGGTTGGATGCGTCTGATCTCCGTGCCCCTCGGCATCCATCGTTTGTATATTTCTGTGCGCATGAGGCTCTGCATGCTTCATCCTCGCCGTGGTGGCATCAGCACCACTTTGTTTTCTTCTTGTTTTCCAATGTGAAGGTTATGAAGATGATGATGATGATGATGATGAAAGCTTTTCCTGCAGGCATATACAGTAAATATATGATAAGCCCCAGTGCATCAAGAGGCTGGACAGCCTGGGAACGTGTAAATAAAATGCTCACACTATTTTTACCTAACGTTAACAGAGCTTTTTGTAGATGTATCTTGTGCTCAAACTCTGCTGTACCATTATGGAAAACTGTAAATACGAAATAGTCGCTCATCTGAACAGAACTGTTCACTTAAATGAACCTTCCAGTGTTCTCCCGGTCCAAGCTATTGTTTTTGTATTTAGAGCGTAATATCACTAGCCAAAAAAAAACCAACAACAACTGACAAAGTAGGATTTGGGAAGACGTGGAGGACACAACGCGATCCTGCATTTCCCATCAGTCTTTGCACTTTTATGTTCAGTGGTTGGTGTTCTTAAGTAGCTTCCTCTGTTTCAGGTGTTTTAATAACGTGGCGGCGTTCAAAAACCGAAGGGATTTTTTTGGTATTCCATCTTTAGAGCGTTCTTTTTTTCTTTTTTTTTCCTGCCTGGATACAGAGGAAGAGCCTCAGGCCTCATCGTGCCTCCTCGACCTGGAGACCTGGGATGCAGAACCAAAAGAAAAAGAGAGATGGGACCTTCCTCCTCGTTAGATCTAATTAGGCATTTGGTCCTGAAACGACAACTAGTGAGACCACGTTACCTTTGACCAAAACAACAATAGTCATTTCTGGAGAAAGTGAGTTGATACGAAACCACCTGCTTCTCAATAATCGTTGCTACGTGGTCTTTTTTAAACACAGCAGTGTGGTTGTTGTTGTTAGCAAATGTTATGGCTTACTTTATGTGCTATTGTTACACAAGCATTGAGCCTTTTAGCTGAAGTCTACACAATAATCTACTCGTTGGGCAGCTGGGAGACGCACCGACCCGTTTATGGCAGGTGGTGAAAACGGTTTTTAGTTGAAACAGGAGATGGTCGCGTTTAACCTTTAGTTTTGGTGGTTTTCATTGTGTGGCTTTAAACGGCAGTCTACAGTAAGACGAGTTAAAGATGACACCTTCAAGTCCATCGAGGACCTACAACAACAAGAGGAGGAGACTCTTGTTTCTCCCAATTGTGTTTCCACCTCAGTTTTTTTTCAGTCCCCAAATCACGAGCCGTCGTTTCCCAAACAGTTAAACCAGACAAAAGATCGATCTAAAATATATAAAGCTATAAATAAAGTAAAAAATGTTGTATGTTTTCTATTATCTTGTAGAAAATACTTTTGTAAGTATGTTGAAAGTATAAAGTATTTGCTGGATTCTGCTTCCTTTGACGAAAGTGACAAAACAATAATGTACAGAGGAATTTATGTTGACAAAATGTGGCTGTGCAATTTATGTACATTTGCAACTAGACCTATTAAAGTTTTATTTAGCTATTTTAACATGGCGTACGTTTCATGTCTGTTTCTCGCCGGATCACATTTCACTTTGTGAGTTACTCAGACATCAAACAGCTAGAGAGACGAGAGTCTGACCCAAATACGGCGGGATTGTTATTCAGCGCAGGGAGGGGGCCCGGCATCGCGCCTGTGCCTGTGGGGGCTGTTGCACATTCATGGAGCTGCATTGAGGGGACTGTTTTCTTTTTTTTTTAGATTGAGACAAATGCAGCATTATTGTCTTATGTTGTTAAAAGCCCATTGGCCTTTTGTCATTGGGAGAGTGTGAAGGGGGTGTGGTTTCTAACACTGCCTCCCCGCAGCAAGACAACCTGGGTTCGATTCCCCCAAAGGACCATGTGACAGGTTGAGAATTGTCTGACTTGCTGAGACGGCCCAATACTGTCTGTGGTTCACTTCTGTAATTGTGAGTATGAGATGATCATTTTAAAAGGGTCACTGTTTGGAAAAAATGTTTTAATTACCATAAACGTCTTAAATTAAAAAGCCAGTTAAAATTTGAAAAGAAATCTGCTCAATATCCCTGCAGCAGCGACCACACACACACAGTTGTAGAGCAACAGGACTTTTTATTTCTTGCAGTGTTAATACATTTGTCCAAACAAGGTTAATAACATGAATTTACTTAAATAAAACCTTCTGACATAGTAAGTTTACATCCTGCGTTAAGGAGCTTGATTGTGGTTTGATAACAAAAAAAGAAAACAGCGTCACCTGTGACCGTTCTGGTTGGCATTCGATGGAAGTCATTTTGTGTGTCGCCACATTGGATGAATTTGTGTTAAACGCTACGTGGGTCACATTTAAGAAACATTGCATCTGATTAGATTGTGCCATGCAATTAATTCCCAATGAGCTTTGTGTGGCAGACGGGTAACGATGGGGTGACGTGAAAGCTGCAGGTCGGAGAGGCGTCTGACGAGTAGCTGCCCGACTAAAGGAGGAGAAGTGGCGCCGCAACCTTTTCACTCAGCTCATCACCAACGGGCTCACGGAGCGGCGCCGCACAGCTGAGCCCAACAAATAAATACACACACACACGATCACATCCACTTCTGTGCAAATGTAACAGTTCCTAGAGCTGTGCAAATTCAATGATAAAACACACACACACAGGAAACTCCCATACACTCATTAATGTTTGTGATGTGTAGAGCTGCATTAAATAGTTTCCCCCCAAACAAAAAAAAGTTGGTTTCCGTGTATTTTGTTGCCAAGAAGAGAAAGGTGAAGGAAAGCAAATGGCTGCCCTGTGGAATCAGTAAGTGTTTTAAAGCAGCTGTATCTCTCCTCCCCTCCCCCCCAGACCTCACCAAAAAAGGGAGGAAGGAAATGCACCCCCCCCTTTAGCTAATGTTCCATCCCCACCACGTGGGCATCTTCCCCGACAACAGTCCTCCTGCAGGGTCCAGCGAGTCGCCTCAGTTCTCCACGTTGGCCCTGAGCGTGCGAGGCAGGAGCCTTTGGTGCAGCCGGTACTCCTGGCTGGAGGCCCTCCGGAGGGGGGCCGGGGAGCCCAGCCGGGGGTTGCCGGCGCCCAGCGTCTGAGTCTTGGGGGGCCGGGGCATGGCCCTGCTGCAGCTCACCGAGCGCCTCTCCTCGGCGCCCGTCTGCAGCTGCGCCTCGCACAGCTCCAGCAGAGACGCCACCTGCTGCCTCAGCGGCAGGGATTTGAACCTGCGACCCGCCAGGTGGAAAAAGGCTTCCACGAACGCTTGCAGTCCCATACCTGCAGAGGTGAGGAACGTAGAGACAACACTTCAGATATTTATATATATTGAAAATATACACCAAGAGAAGAACCTTGTTTAACTGCTGCACCTCAAAAGGTGCGCTCAATATGTTCTACTGCGGCTCCAGTGAATATCGACCCAGAGGAGGAAGACAAATGTGCAAAATGCTCATGAAAGAAGAAATAAAGATGTCAATTCAGTGGTCTTCATTTATCAATCACCACCCTGAGCAACTTATAACAAACTGAGCCAAATCTGTTAAAAATATTGCTCTGGTCACATGTAGGTTTAATACTATTAGCTAGTTTACATGGTTTGTCTGTCAAAATGAGAATTTGTTTCTTTGTGACAGAAGAAATCGTCGTATGTCGTTTTAAAACTTTGCAGCATTCCTCGCTCCTCATCAAATCCCTGTGTAATTATTTATGAATACGAACTTTGCGTTTTACGCGCTCACAGAGCTCATTCTAAACGCGGCCCACGTGATCTCCATCTCGCAAACACTCCCTGCGAGGTGCAAAGTCTGAATGATTCACTCCGCTGGCACGCTGTGATCTCTGAGCTCATTTCAATTACTGCAGCCTCACAGGGAATCTGACAAAGAATGACAAGCAATTATCTTCCAGCACATCATTTGCTCCGAGTCTCAAGGATCGCCGGCTGTCTGTGCTCCACGTATAGTTTTGTGTGTGTGTGTGTACCTGCTTCTTTAGAATCGGCCATCGTTCCTGACCAGCGGCGTGTGATGTCGATGTAGAGGATGTCCACTGAGGCCATGGAGAAGTTACTGTTGCTCAGCTTACAGGTCCTAAAACGACGAATCCGTTAAAAGTGAATGACATGTAGTCATCTATGTTGTGTCATCTTCATGTAAACTCTATTGTCACAAGTGCATAGAATATTCAGTCTCTTTCCGACCTTTTCTCTCAGGACATTTTGAGGACACGGTGTACCTGATGAAGGTGCGGAAGGCGGTGGGGCCCAGGCGCATGTTGCCCTTGACGCCGAGGAAGCGTATGAACAGGGCTGCGATGCGCTCCACCAGCCGCAGGTAGTTGAACTGCTTGGTGTATTTGGGGTAGACCTGCTTGAGACACAGCGAGGGCAGAGCCCCCCCCTCCTCCGGGCTCCTCTCCTGGGTCTCCGCCTCCATGGGGATCTCCTCTCCGGGCTCCGGCCCGCCGGCCCTCAGCTGGGAACTATGGCGATGGCACGAAGGACAAAACACATGCTATTAACTCAGCCGTTTAAAGGAAAGCGCCGACGGATGGGGGGACATTTAAAGACCTGCAGGACAGACGCAGAGGGACACGAGGCCCAAACAGACGGCTCTCGTCGGCTGAGTCACACGAGGTGGATGAAGGGCAAAACATTTTCCTTGGAGGACGCACCGCTGTTAAGATGTCGGAGTTGAATTCGTTGGCCATTCAGTCCTTGACGAGTACCCGCTTGTACAAAAACACAATTCTTATTTTTTGCTTATGACACACCAAGAAAAACATACTCGATACATTAATAAGAAAGGAAGGGCCCTCTGTTGCTAACCAAGGACCTCTGCAGTAGGAGGGGGGGGGGTCCATGTGGCGGTTTCCTCCTCCACGAATTAGTCAGCAGCGCGAGTGGCGCCGCTGAATGTTTAATAGAATCCATCATCAGGACGGGAACGCCGACGGACACCTCCCAGAAGGAGAGAGGAGACTGAAGGCTGGGGGGGGGGGTAGTGTCAAGAATGGCAGGTTATGCAAAAGACACAGAGGCCTGATGTCAGTGGCGTGTGCGCGAGGAGGGGAATGTCTAATATGTCGTTACACGGCGTGACGACAATTATTGCCCCCCCCCCCCTCGTGAAAACATCAACCGAGTAAAAGGGCTCAAAAAGGAGCAAAATGTGTCAATGAAAAAAAAAGTGTCTGCACACTTCAGAACTGTGAATGAATGCCTGAGCTTAAATAGAGCAAATGATTCGGCCACAGGGAACAATGCCGCTTTTCTCTGGGCGGGAATTATCCAGAAAACACGACTTTTCTCCCACGTTAGCGACCGCGTGAGTCAGCAAGGAGCAAAGAAAGGAGGTGATCAAAGAGGACGGACGTCTCAGAGGACAAAAACTGTTGGAGGAGACTGGACATGGAACGCGATACCAACGTGTTCCTTTTCCCTCTGGTTGTCGTCCACCATCTTTGATGGACTGGCGTCTCTCGACTACGCTCTCAGCCTCCTTTAAATCGCGGCGCTCTCTGTTTTCCTCCGTCAGCTCCCGCTGACGAGCTGGGACTCGCAGGCGGGCGCCGCCGGGGCCCCTGACAGACGGAGCGCCGTCCCGCTGCACATCGCCAGTCGATTCCCCTGCACCATCTGTTCAGGGAGCTAATTGCCTCACCTCCTCTACAACGTTCTGTTTGTGGTGCCACCAACGACTCGCTTGATTCTGAAAGTTTGCGGAGGAAGAGGAAACCAAATCAGTCCTTCCGCCGCCCAAATATGACTGATGTCACGTGTGCATGTGACCAGCAGCTTATTATAGAAGCTTTAATCAATGATCAAAGCAGAAACCCTGTTCTAATGCTAAAAGGTGGCCCTGCTTTAGTTTACTTCTCACGTTATTTCGTGGTCACTCTCTGCTGCCAGCACGCTTCCTTGAAATCACAGTTCCAATAATACAGGAATAATTTGTGATGGGAGAAATACTCGAGGAGGTTTGGACAGACGCGGATTCATTTTCACCCGTAGCTTGGGTCGAGATTCTTATTAATGCCACTAAGTGGGTTTTATTATTTAATAGTGGAGTAAGGACGGTAATATCCTCAGCCTCGCAGATCTATAACCACCTCGTTAAATCCATGTCTGGACTTAAGCCTCTTTTTCCCCAACATGACTGATAGAAAACGCTCTCCACAGATATCGTGTAAAGATATTCTTCCACTACGTGGTTGACTTAAGGAGGCAAATAAATGGAGGTATGAAAACTCTGTGAAATAAGATTTAATGTTGCAAATCATTGCAAGATCATTTTATATAAAATAAACGTCCTAAATTCAACGTAAGGAATAATAGCTAATGAAATAAAAGCCACATGTTTAACAAACACTGCTTTCTTAAATTAATATGCTGCTCAAAATCCACAATAAATAAATATATATATATATATATATATATATATATAGATTGTGGTGCTACAAACAAGTGACGCCTAATTGTTGCTCAACTAAAATCATTTGACGAGGTCATGGACTGAAAATTAACTTTCCCATGCTTTTTAGTAATCTATTTAATGCATTCATGTTTTAACGAATAAATAATATCTACATATCTAAAATAAGCTACTATTGGCACAGGGGATAGAACATTGTAGCGGTCATTCTCATCAGTATTGATTGAAAATACTAAACAACACAGTTTGTGAAACCTTAAAATACATTTATAAAAGAATTCCAAGTCAACATAAAAAGTTTGATGGACATCACATTAAAAGATTAGGGGTATCAAAAAGTACAAAAATAGGAATTGGTGTTCAGAATTCTAAATGTGTCCACTACATGATACAGTAAGATGTGGTTCTGCAGATTCTAGCTGGATGAAAATGTAGCGCATGGGTTGGTGGTCATGAGTGAGATAGATAAGTGGGTATTATCCCTGAGATGATTTGCCTGCTGCCTGCAGAACAAAGCAGATCAAATATCTGATACAGAAGATAATCCGCAGAGGAACGAAGGGACGGAAGGAGGGAAACTGGGGGGCGGGCCAGGCAAGAAATTGAGATGTCGGTGGAACAGAAACAGTTAATCCTCGTGTCATAAAAGAAAAACAGATTAAGAGGTGAAAAAAAGAAGGGAGATTTATTTCCAGGCACCACACAGGGCCGGTCAGCCAGAGAGAGGGAGCTCTTACGGTAATGTGTGAAACTCCACTTCGACTCAGCTCAATTTAATGTTTCCATTTAACAGGCTTAACTGCGGAGTGGCGCAGCGATTGGCTCTGAGGACGGGGGGGGGGGGGTAGAGGGACGTACCGTGTCCTTGAAAGTGGGCTTTTAAAGGCGAGCAGACGGCTGTGGGTTTTGTGGGTTTTGTGTGCGTGAAAGTGGGAGAGTATTTACATGGAAGGTTTCCTGCGGCCGGGGTCCATGAGGCGCAGAGTGTCCCTGATCACACTCACTTTGACCTCTTCGTCCACCGGACTGGGAACATATTCAAAAACTCCTGTCGCCACCTGAGACAAAAACACAAACACGTCATACAGCCGTGATATAATGACCAGGACGGTACTTGGGCGATGCTGCTGTCGACTCTTACCTCCTGTTCGTGTTCTATTCTCATGCTGGGGTTGGAGTTCACCTCCAGTAATACTGGCTTGAGGTTTTTCATCAGCAGGATGTCAAAGCCTAATATCTGAGACACAAACGCACCCTTATTACATACTTTGTGTGGTGGTCTGCTCTATTTTCTGCATTAGTTTTAGCATTAGTAAACAGATGGACGGATGTTTATTTTCAACAATACGAGAGCGTACATTCTTACTCATTAAATGTCCCACTGCACCCACATTGTGCTACCCACCTGGAAGCAAGTGGGTCCCGGCTTGCCGGGCGGTATATCGGCCTGGTAGTGGACGCGGAGCTCGGGCACCATGGCGATAGCGGTCTTGATGACGAGCGCGATGATGTCCGACCACACCTTCTTGATGTCCACGCCTTTAGCCGCCAGCCTGTACAGCACGCTGGAGAGCGTGCGCTTGCTGCCTGTGCTCTGGCTGTCCGAGTGGACGAAGTTGCCGCTGTGGACGTTGAGGGAGTAGTTGGTCAGGTGCATGAAGACATGGCTCAGGTTCTTCTGGCTTGGTTCCTAAACATGCAGAAGAAAAGTGGCCCTTATATGCTTGCCGTCGCAAACGAACGACTTTCCAGAGTGAGGCATCGACAGCGTCGTCGCGGCTACCTGGTAGGGCTCGGTGCAAAAACGCGTCAGGCCTTCCTTGGCAATGTAGATCTCCAACGGCTCCAGGGATTTCAGCAGCACATAGAGGCGGATGTCGAACTTGAGCTTGTCGATGAGTAGCGGCTTCTGGATGTACTCCTGCACCACGGCCTGTTTGGCCGGCGACCCCGCCATGAGCTTCAGGTCACTGGGGTCACGAATGAGGTAGATGCCGTCCCCCTGAGAGCCCGAGTCCGGCTTGACGATGAAGGTGGGATTCAACGTTGCGTCGTTCTCCTTCACCATGCGGATCTGCAGACGCGTGGGGGGGTGGTGAGAAAATAATGATTGGCATCACTTGAATCCAACACTAGGCTAAACTAAGTTTGAGCGAAGTCTGTTTGATGGTTCCGTGAAAGAGGTCAACTTTAGAGAAACCAGCACTATTTTGAAAACATCAAACATTAACAAAAAAAATACACTCCCCCAAAAAATATGAACATGCGCTGCCCGGGAGGACAAGCGAGGCGAGTACAGCGCGTCGTTGTCGTCGTTGATCGAATCAGACTAACTCAAGTTTCTTTCACGTGTAACCAAACGAACATCACGATATTGATTTTCAATAACAAACATGGTCATTGTGAGCACTCATAGATTGTGGAAGACTCGTTTTACAGCGGCTGAATTCTAACAAATACGAGGAAGAAATGCTTCAAAAATAGTGCCAACCAACCAGGTTTGTTAATTCCCCATTAGGTCCGCATCAACCAACCATATTCTTACAAATACATTAGAATACAGGACATACCTTTTGTACGAGTGTCATGATAGACACACACTCATTTTATTTCTGACAGTCGATCAGAACCATTTGAAACCTTTCAGTTGTGTCTCCTGTAAACTGGGCTGGAATGTTACCAGTGGTGTTCTGGTGCCCCCTGCTGGGCATAATATGTTGTTCACTTTATATGGTTTACCTAAATGTTCTTTTTTTTGACCAACTGCCCTTTGAATTGCACCGAAAAATGTATTTTAATTTTCCAAATAAAAAAAGAAAATAAATTATCAACCTTACAAAATTGATAAAAACATGTATCTTTTTTATCAGAAATGTGTTAAAACCTTTACATTTGGGGTGAAGAATGGCACTTTACGTAACTGACTGACATTGATTCTGTCAGACAAGCTTGGAAGAGCCGCAGCGGGACGCTCCTTCTTCCTCCGGTCATAAAGTACGTGTCTGCAGCCAACACTGTGTTTCCTTTACAAGATAACTCAAGTAGACTCAACCATGTGTGTTAGATGACCATAAAAATGGTAATATTCCTGAATATGCCACAGTCGGTTTCCCCCCCTCAAGGAGAGTGAGTAATGAGGCGAGCCTACGACCTCGGAATAACAATAACAAGTACAGACAGAAAAGAAAGCTGCTACTGTGAAGATAACATCCAAACTTCCGCATCTGTTTTGTTGTTGCCAAAATATGGAACATACGGAAAATTAAAGAGAAAAAAATGAAGCAAGCTGGCAAACAAATACGCCTTAAAATGTCAGAGGTGTCTTCAAGCTTATTTTAGCCTTCTTCACAGCGTTTTCTTTATGTGTTTATATGCTGCCGCTTTGGCCAAGTGTCTTCTGCAAATGACATTTTCAACCTCGAATTATCACGTTGAATAACGGTTATAACGCTTTTATTACCCAACCGTACCTGGGTGGAAAACTGCTGGCACTCTTCAGGCAGGATCCAGGACCGGGGATAGAAGTCGTACTCCTCTGGGAACAGCTCCTGCATCGTCCTCACTGCCCGACTCAGGTTGATCTTCCTCAGCATTTCAATCATTCCTGCAATGAACAAAGCACCGCTTCATGTACAAACAGGACCGACAGGTGAGATTTCCATGAAAAAGTACTTGGGCCTAAAGTCGTCAAAGACAGTGATACGGCTAAGTAAGTAATGAGCCAACCGTGTAAGGAGATCTGATGTAACATGACACAGGTATCATAAGAGGAATGGGAGTCAGCATCCTCCAGCTACGTGCATCTCTTGCTAATACAATCTCTGGAGTATCTACGGTAATTGCATGACGAGATTAACACTGGAGCATTGAGGACCAGTGAGGCTTGAACTAAACCCCCCCCCCCTCCCGCTGAGAGCGCCGCGTTAGAAAATGAAGCCATCGCTCCACCAGGTCACAGAAGCGGTGGAATACCTGGGAACTTGTTCACCTGTCCTGAGAGGATTTTTTCGTTGTCGTGGAAGGAGACGCCGTGCCAGTAGATGTCACAGGGCGCCCGTCTTCCCAGGGGAAACTAGAGAAGGGAAAGGACAGGAACAGAGGGGAATTAAAAGACTTTAAACAAGAACCACCAAACAATACATACATTGAGATTATATATATATATATATATATAAAATACACTTTTTGCATACAAGTAAGGGAAGGGAGGGGCGGGGGGGGGGTCATTTGCTCATGTGACTCAGGCGGTGGGAAGGCCTCTGGTGATCCTCGAGAGCAGGGATAATCTTGCCTAAAGGCGGCTCTAGTGCGTGCTCTGCTGTGATGAGCTGGGGCAAAGAAGAGGAGGTGATACTATAAAAAGGCGTTAGAGAGCTGAGATTTCCTGGGTAAGGGGGGGGGGGGGGGGGGGGTGTGGGGGGGAGGAGCGGCACCGATGCTCTGACGCGTCACGCGATATACAATTACAGTCACCAATGGACACCACATTGCATTTCAGCTTATGTTGCACAATGGCAGTCATATATACCTATATAACATATGTTAAGTCGTTGTGCCATCGGCGCATAATACTGTCCTGACATTTGATAATCACAGTTATAATCTCCTAAACGTGGTAGCCAGGTCTTTGATAAATGTATAGTCTGGTTTGGCCTTTCCACCCAATGTTTCATCCAGAGTTATTGGTCTTATTTTCTCAAGTTGTCACTCAGACCGGCCATCTTTTCTCTGCCTCGAAGACTATAAAGAATATTGGATTAGAGGCGCTTGAGGATTTTGCATTTTCCACTTTGTGAAAAAATGCCATATGATGACAGCGGTCTATCGCGCCAGAAAATACTGCAAATGTGGAGACGTAGTCATTTGCATGGACATCGAGCAAATGGAAAAACACATTCTAAAATGTCCACAATTATATCCAGCATTCCATTTTGTTAACTTGCATCAGTGCTTTGAGTTACAACTTGGATTCCTCCTGATCGACGTACATTTCATAATTGGCAAACCAGGCGACTCTAGTTTCGGCCCCTTCAGAGATGTTGACAGGTGCTTTCATAAAACGCCACGGGCTCTTATGGCGGCGTTGACTTTGTGAGGACAAAGCGTGGAAATGTAAAGGTCCTCTGTCCGCCGTTACCGATGGCAGACCTGGAAGGGATCGAGTGGCACTGCCTCGAGGGAACTCGAGTCTTTACCTCACCTTTGCGTCTCATGCATAATGGAGAGCGTGTTAGAATGGCGAGTATTAACGGCATCACGTTCAAATCGACCAGGTGGTGTCAGTGCACAAAGAAGAGCTGGATGAATTTGATGTTTTAATGTTGTTGCCGTTCGTTTTGAACAACTTTCCTCCACACCGGTCCTTTTCTACATTAGATGAACGCAAGCTGGCATCGTCAGGTTTTGGTTGGGTTTAAGGTGATTAGGTCATCCAATTAATAAACGGGCCACGTTTTATTATCGAAGACAAATAAATGATAAATTATGACAAATAAATACGGGTTCTGCTTTAGTGGTGCAAACATTGCATTAAGTTACTAGTTCATTTGAAGTGTGCCAAACTTTCTTTTCTTGCACACATAACAAATCTCAGTCCTAACTGAGAAGCTTTGGATTTTACACTGACTGCCTCTTAACCGATTTTGGATCCTAAATAAGGAGAAAAGTAAACACATTATCTAGTATAGGCCTCCAACAGAAAGAAGAGGTCATATTACATTGTTTTCTAATACGGTGTATGGGCTGCTGCAAGTAGGAGTTTATTGACTCCTATACAACAGAAACGGTTGCAGCGTATATACTTGGAAGCGGTGAGAAATGTGCATTGTTGACCTTCTCTTCTAGTTCTTCCTGCCCACACAGAGCCTTTGCTTATTTTCATCCTCCCCATGAACCGTCCCTGCAGACACACAGCTCCTCGCAGCTCACAGTTGGAGCGCAGTGCCACAGAGGGTTTTCCCATCCAGTGCACATTCGTGACCAAAGCCTAAGCTGGTTGGCATCCCAATGAAACACTAATGCAGCTGATGTGAGAGATCCTCTCCAGATCACTTATCTGCTTTGTGAAAACTGGCACCTGATCCCTCCAGAGGAATACAACCGTGCACAAAGCATTGGCTGAATAACATGTTATCCAAGAATAAACTCTCACACACACACAAACCTCTTTCCACTTCAGCTGCTTGATGCTCAACTTGAGCGCCTCCAATGACGTTTTGGCTTTGGACATATCCACCGTCACTGGCCGTTGATTCCTTGCCAGTTTAAATCCGTCCTCGCGGCGGGTTTCTTGGTTGTTTTTGGGCGGATGGGTGTTCACGTAGTTCCCGTTCGTCTCCAACTTGCCCTGCAGGATTTTCCCGGTCCCTCTGACGTGAAGCGTCCGCTCGTGCCCGAGTCTGTTCAGGTTCTGCCCGACGCGAGCGGTGACCACGGACCCGTGCAGTGACACGTCGCAGGCGTGTTTGCCGCAGGAGTTCTTGACGTCCTTCCCCAGCCGGCATCGACTTTTGACCCTCTGCTTGCAGGTGAGGTGGGCGCGGGACGCATCCCCGGCGGCCATGGTGACGCTGGGAGTGTCCGGGGAGACGGACGCGGTGGGGGAACCCTCGGGCACCTGCTCCTCGGCATCCGCGCCCTCCTTCCCTGCATCCTCGCCTAGGGATTTCATTTCCTCGACTTGAAGCTTTACTTTTGCATACCGATCACTCATGGCTACGAGTGACGCCGCGGGGCAGCGCACGGTCGCACCAGTGAGCGCGATAATCCGGCGAGCTAACGGTATTCTGAAATAACGTAGCACGCATCGCTAGCTTATGGAGGCTAATTAACTAGTCCAACCGTTTGTTCCCGTCATGTCGTTTCCAAACCGCGAGTACACGCCATTCAGTCGTTAACGGTGTCCGAATTGCCGACTGTAAAAATAAGGCTGAAGAAGAAACGGTAACGACGGATGACGCGTTTTGCCAGTTGGGCACAATTTGCGAGGGCCAACATCAAAAGGCTAGCCGAGCACCGCAGCTAACGACGGCTACACTTAGAAGATGGCTAACACCTGACGTCAGCGTGTCAAACTTCACTTAGCGGTGGCTGAAACGTGTGGGTCCGTGCCAACGGCGGTCCCGTCCCGTAGCTTCAACTCATGACAGACTTTACCTTACGCCAGGGTGTACCTATTGTCCTAGCGGTGCTATGACGGGCCACGGTCCTCCGCCCTCCGTGTGTCACCGTTGTCGAGCGGCGGAGCGGCTCGGCGGCAGAAGGCAGAGCAGACCGGTGCCCAGCCTCCATCTGGCGCGAGCTCAGCTGTTGGTGCGTTCAGGGCCCCTCGTAACCAGCAGCCTTCAAATGGAGTATCGGTTATGTTACGTTTGATGATGATGATTATGACCTAACCAAACATCACACAGAGCCGGTTCCAATAATGTGTGTTTGTTGATATTTTGATTTTACAGGTTGACTGTTGGTTGACTGCATGTTATGAAAACGTACCACTTACTCTTTCCATTGGTTTCTGCTTTTAAATTGTTTTATTTCCAGCAGCACTTAAAGGCAACAAGGGGATGCCATGTTTCCCCCTTTGAAGCAAGCAATTGTGTGCGTGTGTGTGTGTTTGTGTGTGGAATATGGAATGAGCTAATAGAACGGTAACTTGAATCTATGACATCATAAAAGAAGTGGGGCTTCTCCTTGAAACACAATCAGCACACAAGCTGTCCTCAGGAAAGGATTGTGATTCCTACAGATCAGAGATGAGTGGTAGTCATTCAACACCATGTGGATTGAAAGTTATGCTGGAGTGTGTCACCAGAACAATACTCCTTAGACAGCCAAAAAACATCCCGGAATTTCTGTCCACACACTTGGGGGAAATGATACGGGATCACGAATCAAGAGACACCGAGGAGGTCACCTGTCAGTATCAAGAGCAGTTGGGTAAGTCGGATTTGATAGATAAGACCATGAAATATTTATATATAAGGATATACAGAGCCGATCATGGATCAAAAAATGTGCTGTTGGACTTTTTCAGAGAGTGTCATCTCTCAAGAGAAGCACAAAGAGACAGAGAGCTCTGAACCATGTGTAGAGCAGTCCCCTTCGCCCTCCAGTGTGTCCAGTACATCCTCTTCCTCAGGCACGGCGTCCCCTTCTTGTGAGGAGACAACGGGCATACGGAAGGTGTCTCCGGTCAGAGCTAGCCCCAGCTGTCAGGAGGCCGAGTCTCCAACCGCCGAAGGGCAACCAACGCCAGTTGCATCCCCGCCACGTGGAGAGAACCTCGAGGCTTCTCAGGAGCCATCATTTGTGAACCCGGGTCCGAAGGACACACAGCCGGGTCAACCATCCGCGTGCCCGGAACTCCCAGCCGTCAAACCGGAAGCTCCCCCTCCTCGCGCCGCACGTCGCGGCAGGGGTTTTACCTGCCGTCTGGGCGACTGCCCTTACCACGATAAAGGCCCCGGGGCCGATGGGTCACCGGGGTCAGCCACGCCCGCTACGGGGCCCGTGGTCCAAAAGTCCCTCGCGGGGCCTGGACCATTTGAGCTACGTGTCCCGTACCGCCCCAAAGGGGGGCCCATCGCAGATCCAGAACTAGCGCCGAAGAGAGCCAGGGCGGGCTGCGGGACGAACAGGACAACCGGTGATGCGGGAAGCACCCTCCTCGATGGCAGACCAGGCACCCACGGGAGACGGGAGGCTCTCCCAGAGGGCTCAAGCGGCCCGTATCTGTCGCTTAAGTCCTCCGCACAGACTCGGCCTGATCTCGTGCACGCTGTCCTTGTGGTTGGATTCGCGCGCGTGCATGTACGGTGCGGTCAACGACACCGGTGCACCTTAATAAAATGAGCATCTCAGTTCTTGTCATTTCTGTAGATGTGTACCAAAAAAAAAAAATCCTTGGCTAATGATGGGAAATGTGAGTTGGGTAACCCACCACCCCCCCAGGCGGACCGGAAGCACGGGCCTGATTTATGTCGGCGGTATAAATAAAAGCTGCGCGCGCCGGTCCTTCCCTTTAAACGGAGCGCAGCGGCGCTCGCTGCTCTTCGGGAGACCTACTGGCTGTTAATTATGGGTCACGTTGTTGTCCCGTTTAATCTGACGGGACGGTAGGAGCAGGCTTTCGGTATCGCTTCTAATCGGATTTGCCTCTTTTTGACTCGATCGTGAGGAAGAGGTCCTTGATTCGAGGGGAGGGGGGGGGGGGGAGCCGTGTGGAGCTGAAATGCGAAAAATGATCCAATTCTTTTTTTCATCTTTTTTTCTCCGACTAATTTTATAGCATTCCGGAGACATCGGGTTGGCGTGTTCTGCAGCCTGCGTGAGACACGCGGGGGGGCGGGGGGGGGGGTCGTCGTTATTGAGCCATTCGCCGACTAGGTTCTCCGGAACCATGTGAGCGCGTTTGGACCCAGCGGGTTTCCCTCTGCGCCTCCGCACCCACAGAGCCGCTCACAATGCCGAGGGCTTTGCGCAGGCTGCTCCATCTGGTGCTGTTCTGTCCTCTGTCCAAAGGGCTGCAGGTAAGCGTGATGCCACTCGGCTTTTTGTGCTCACGCCGTTGTTGCCATTAACGTCAGATTATTTTTATTTCATATTGTTATTATTTTTATTATTATTATGCGTGTCAAACTAGCAGGGGAAATGTCTTCTGCGTCCAGCACGCGTCACAAAATGTGAAAAAAAAATGCAAAAAAAGGGTTCATTGAGAGGGTGCAGACCAAGAAAAGCATCTTTGTTGTGTAACATCCAGCATCCATTCTGGGGTTCCGGTTCTTCTTGTAGGCCTCACGCTCACGATGCTGAATTCATAGCCTGCTGTACTTTTCTTTTTCACTGCTTTCAGGTGGGCATAGTTGCACGCTGTTGGAGTACATATTCCTTCTGCTTCATTTACTTTTCACCCTATTGTATTTATTTTATCGTTACCTACAAGTTCTGGTAAAAAAAAGAAAAAGACAAGCTTGTAAAGTAAGATTAGAAAACTGGTTCTGATTTCATGTTTGAGTTTAACTCCTGACCCCTCACATTTTTGTAAATGTAAGGCAATATTAAAAGTAGTACCACTAAGCTAACAATCATTAATATGACCCCCCCCCCCCCCCCCCTTCCTCTCCTCCCACAGAGCCGTCTCCCAGCCATCAAGGTGAAGTACCTTCTCCTGGCATGGCTGGGCATCCTCGTTGCCAGCTGGGTCGTCTACATGCAGTACGCCTCGTACGCGGAGCTCTGCCGCGGGCACGTCTGCCACGTGGCCATCGTGAGTACGACCTCACGGGCCATGGCAACAAGACCTGGCTCGACCTCTCATGGGTTGCCGGGCGGATAATGGATATTCCGTCACGTGTCGTTCTCGACGAGCTGTGGCCCCCGAACTGCGGCCGTGACGTAACCGCTCATTCTCCCAATGTAGATTCTACCGGGGGGGAAATGTGGCAGGCCAACCGGACAGGAGGCGGAAGAGGAGGAGGAGGAGGAGGAGGGGGGGGGCGTGCGTGCTATGTCAAGGCCCCCTTCCTTAATACGAGGCCTTTGCCGCTGGGTGTCATTACAGCCTGCAGATGAGCTACTCCCCCGCTGCTTTCACAGCTTCTGGAATCTTTGTTCAGTGACGTTGCAGGAAGTGTCATAAATACTCTGCCAGACGCATTCTTTCCCCTAAAGACGGAGCCATTGATCCATTTTTTCAAATGCGCAAACTGTGCCTTTTATGTCGGTATCAGAACAACACGCCTCGACCATTTCGACCAGTAGTCCTGAATGTGTCCTGGTTTGCTTCCTGTCGCAGTGTATGGCAATGAAACTCCTGACAATGAGTGTGAACCTGACAATGAGCACTATATATTTCCTCTAAAAGCTTATCTAAACAGATTCTTTTCATTTTATTTTTATTTGCAACCAAATGGTTTTCTGTGTGCTGAAGTTCACTTCCTGTTTTCTTTTTGCAGTGCGATAACTACAGAAGGGGAATAATATCCGGCTCCTCCTGCAAGGCGCTGTGTGAGCAGAGAACTCTGACCTTACAGCACTGCATGTCCACCTCCTCCACACATCAGGTGAGAAGAAACGCAGCCACTTTGTTTATATGGAAATGTTAACCAGACACACTGAGGATTTCGAAAGATGAGTAGTGACACAGGTTTTAATTATCCTGTTAAAATGTAAGGCCTTTGAACATATTCAACAGTATTGAATAATTCCCATACAAAAAATATATATATATATATTTAAGGCACAATGGAATTGTTATCCACAAAAAGCAATACCAAATATTAAATGTAGTTTTGTGGACTATATTTAGTGTCAGACATGATTAATGTCAGCTCTACTGCATGGTTCCCTCCCCATGGTAAAGGTCAATCTGTGCAAATAAACAACCTCATAGTTGAACACTATTTCACAACCTTTTTCCCTCACTTGAACCACACGCGTCCAGACGCGACTCCTCCCTCTCATCATTCGTTTTACCCGGCAGGTGTACGGGGGACTGTGGAAGGAGGCACCCGTCGTGATCAAGTGTGGGATCGAGGACCCGGCCAAGACGGGTGGGGCTCCCGACTCTGTGCTGCAGCAGGAGATGGGTTCGTTTGACAAACCCACTCGTGGGACCTCGATGGACGAGTTTAAAGAAATGCTGCACAGTTTTTTCAAGGTGTCACACCAGACCTCATTTGTGCATAGAGATGAGTCTATATATCCATCGGTTGTTGGACGTATCAGTAACTATCCCCACATAATGCCTCCTTTTCGCAGGCTAACCTGGGCAAGCAGGCGTCCCTCAGCGCCTTGGTGGACAGGGTCATTCTCCTCGCTGACGTCAACCAGGACGGCAAAGTGTCTCTAGCCGAGGCCAAGTCCATCTGGGCCCTTCTCCAGATCAACGAGTTCCTTCTGATGGTGGCGCTGCAGGAGAAGGAGCACGCCCCCAGGCTGCTGGGTTTTTGCGGGGACTTGTACGTAACGGAGCACGTGGGCCACAGCTCCCTCTACAGGCTGGAGGTGCCGCTCTACCTGCAGCCCCTGGTCCCGGAGGCCCTGAGCTCCAGCCTGAACCACTGGCTGGCGCCGTCCTGGCCCCGCAGGGCCCGCATCACCATCGGCCTGCTGGAGTTCGTGGAGGAGGTCTTCCACGGGTCCTACGGCAGCTTCCTGATATGCGACGCCAGCCCCCGCCACGTGGGCTACAACGCAAACTATGACTGCAAGATGGCGGACCTGCGCGGCGTGGCCTCCGAGGCGGTCGTGCGGGGATACTTGAGGGGCCGCCGGTGCGAGACCAACGCCGACTGCACCTTCGGCCGGGACTGCACGGCCACCTGCGACCGGCTGGTGAGGCAGTGCAACACGGAGGTCGTGCAGCCCAACCTGGCCAAGGTGTGCGTGCTCCTGCAGGACTTTCTGCTGTTCGGAGCGCCTGCAGACCTGCAGGGGGACCTGGAGAAGCAGCTGCGCACCTGCGTGACGCTGAGCGGTCTGGCCAGCCAGATGGAAGTGCACCACTCGCTGGTCCTGAACAACCTCAAGACGTTGCTGTGGAAGAAGATTTCTAACACGCAGTACTCTTGAAATTGGGTTGAGGGCCTGTACGCTCTTTATTTCAACTGTGACGTGACCACAAAGCTGGACCGTGAATTGCTGATTATAGAATATGAAAGAAAAATTAAAGATTTTGTTTTCTAAATAATTTCTTTGAGAAGCACATGTATCTCTTTGTACATTTTTTTTTCTCATGGCACTGCCTTTAACATTGTTAAAAAAAATATTTTCAAAATAATTTAATGTAATTTCCTAGAATCAGAACGTAAAAATTTGACAGTGCCATTTTTGTAAATATTCGAATGTTCTTGTTTGATTATTAATGCATCTTAAGACACAAATAACAGAAAATACATGAGTTGCACTGACATGTCCCTCTGGTTATGTATCTTATCAATGTCTTTGAATTGATGATCAGACATTTAACATCAGTGACCTTTAAATTCAGAAATAAACCTGAGTTGGTTCAGCCCATTCCTTCTCAGCTCTGGTGAACTGCGGATGTGAGGTTGTGTATTATTTCCACACAAAGTCTGCACAAGATTCATGATATGCTGTCGCACATTCAGCGGTTCATCTGCAATTAAGAAATCTGAACCCACGTCCAGCTGTAAACTTAAGCTTCTACCAACATGATCATCCTGATGGTTTGTCCACATAACCATGAGATCTTGTTCCGTTAGTGCTGCACATTTACATTTACACTCTACAATTAGAACTCATTTTAGTTGACCATTTGCATATGAACTTGAGCTGTGGGCCAATTGTGTTTTGTGCAGCCACAGTGACCTTGACCGTCAAATACTAATCAGTTTATTGAGTACAAATGGATGTGAAACTCCCTCCAGGCGCTCAGTTTTCACACGAATGGTACGTAAACAAACCAGAAAACCAAGCCTCAAGCCGAGGATGCACCGGCATGGGAGTAGAACAATAAATGGATAAACCAGAATTCATTAAAAAGAAAATCTGTTTAGCCCAGAGACGGCGTCCTGCCAGCCCTGAACTCTTGCATCACATTTTATCTTCCAAATGCAATGATGAAAGGAAGCCACAGATGATTTGTTCTTTTTTTAATGCATTTTTTTTTTCTTCAATGTCTCCGGTTTCAGAATATATTATGTCACGAGCTCGATGCGGGCGGCGCCGAAATCCCGTGCAGCAGCTCCATCCGTCTGCGCGTGTCCTTGGCGCGGTTGATGGTCATGGTGAACAAGCGACAGTACATCTCCACGGCGCACGGCGTGTCGTCGTTCCCCGGCACCGGGTAGGTCACCAGGCACGGGTTGCAGTTCGAGTCCACCACGCCGACCGTGGGAATGTTCATCTTCGCCGCGTCCCGGATGCCCACGTGCGGCTGGAACACGTTGTTGAGGGTGGAGAGGAAGACGACGAGGTCCGGCAGGCGGACGCCCGGGCCGTACTGGATGTGGGCGTTGGTGAGGAGGCCGCCCTGCCAGTACCGCGTGTGGGCGTACTCGCCGCAGCTCTTGGCCGCGTTCTCCACCAGGTGGACGAACTGCCGCTGGCGGCTGACGAACAGGATGATGCCGCCGCGATACGCCACGTGGGCGGTGAAGTTCAGGGCTTGCTGGAGGTGCTCCACAGTCTGGTCGAGGTCAATGATGTCTTGATCCAAGCGGCAGCCGTAGAGGTACGGCTCCATGAGCCTGACAAGGACGAGGAGAGGAGAATTAGATTCAAGGTTAAAAGTAGAGTCACTGCAGCATTTTTCCAGGTCACAGAGATCCCTCAATTATAATATTGACTTATGGCTCAGTCCACTAAACTCAATTAAAATCATTTTCGGTTCAGCTTTGTTTCTGTGTTGTGCTTATCTGAGGTTAAAACAGTAGTATAAAACTAAAATATTATTCCATTGTTATATTTTATTTATTTCTGTCAATTTGTATTTCTTGAATGCATTTATTCCAGTTGTCACTTTGGAGTGTTAATAAAAAGGAATGAAAGATGTTGAAATAGCGCTGCTGTAATAAACACACAATAATATTATGTAGCCTGTTAACATATTTTCTGATGGGAGTGTTTTTCTAGCTATGGGAGTTTTAGGTGGGTTGAAAATATTTGTTGACTCATTGACTGGTTGAGCAACAGAATATTAGTTTATTTGGATTTTTAACAGATATACTGGTGTTGCATTCTGGATTGTGATGAATAAGATTTGTTTCAACAACTCATCACAAGAACAAAAAAACTCTAAACACATTAATTGCAGTCAAATCTCACATATCAATCCAAGTGTTTAAGTTTGTAAATAATTTAGATTTAGAGTTGCCTGTCTAACCATTTCAACGTAACTAACATGAATGTCGGAGTATGAAGGCACGGGACGTAGTATCACTGCTGCTTCAATGTCTGTGAAGTGAGAAGAATCAGAGCAGGAGTCCATACCGACCTGTGTCTGCACCCCTTCTTATGGCCCAGGTGCACCCTGGCGTCGAAAAGGTCTTTCAACGAGAAGAGCTCCGACACCCGGAAGAAGTCCGGCTTCTTAAGTGGCTGTTTCATTATCTTGTCTGTATGAAGGATAAAATAAAAAAAGCAACCCTGAAAGTCTGGTTGGAAATAATAAATAAATAACGGGTTTGACATTAGTTAGCTCACCTGAAGCATCGTCAACTTTGAGTTGGGTGGGTTCGGCGGACGCTGCGGTGTTGTACAGGTGACCAGCACACGGGTAGCCGGCCGCCACAGCCCGCGAGGGTCGAATCCCCCAAAGCCCTGAACGTGAGAACACAAAGTGGTGTCGGTCACGCCATCAACAAGCGAGTTAGCAACCGTTAGCTTCTAGCTACGCCCCCAGCTAGCTTCTAGCTAGGCAACCAGCTAGCAGCTAGCTACGCCCCCAGCAAGCTGCTAGCTAGGCAACCAGCTAGCTGCTAGCTAGGAAACCAGTCAACTAAGGTTACATACGTTGACTAAGCAAGGATCAGGATCATACGCGTCAGGTAGAATCAATCTGAGTCTAGAAATATAAAGGGGGGCGACACATACCGGACATATTCAGACCAATATTTTACATATAGTTATGTGCAGATACCTTTCGTAAGTGCCCGTGCAGCCATGCTTTCTTGGCGAGTCCCTCAGAAGGTCAGGCCACTGCGAGTCTGTAGTTCGTCGACTGCCGTAAAGCGGTGGTTGTGTCGTGAGAGTTTGACACGACAGACTACAATTCCCATCACGCCAAAGCATTATTTTTAATTTCACAACTTTATTTAAAGAAAACACACAAAACACGTTTTCGTGACATGCGTAGTGTATAAAAAGATTGAAAGAACATACACACACAACAACATTCCGCCGAAAAGAAAAGCTGGAGTAAATAATTATTGGTATCCATGTGGTTCATAACACACCAATGATATTTCTAAAATAGCAGCTGACAAATACCCGTTCACTCAGTAGCAACATAAACACGTGAAATCTGAATATTTTTGTTGCAACTAATAAAAGCCCTTTATTTGCTATATTAACAAGCAAACTTTAATTTAAGATATGTTAAACAAACACTTTAATATCGAACCTGCAACATTACAAAATGCAGCTCAAAAGAGCCATTTAAAAATGAAAGAATTAAAGTAGAACAAAAATAGGCAACATCAAATCTAAGCGCTAAGCCAACATAAACAAACATCTGCTCTTTGATGAAGTGAAAACTTAAAATACATTAAAATAGCCAACAACCTAAACACTGGAATATCCAACATCATCTGCATACCTATTTCAAATTCAGAATTACGTTTTATTTGGTTATGGTGCAGGGTGGTGCACCAGCTTCATTTTTCCTGAAAAAAAAAAGACTTGAGATGAGATTCAGGACACCACTCAATGTGGAGACCGACTACACATTCACACACACGCACACACACACGCACCTGCTCACTGGGATGAACTGAAGCCTTCTTTTGACGTGTTGCAAAGCCTTGCTCTTCACCGGAGAAGGAACCACCTGCAAGCATCGTGGCACACAAGTTTCTCACTCTCTGAATACGGACAACTTTTTACAACTAGCCAGATGGGAAAGAAAAGACCCAAACTCCTCTTCATTGGTGGGGCTGTTGAGTATCTTATTTCTTTATGAATGGATACAAATACTGTGGTGAACGGCACCCGAGCCTTGTCTCTAGCGGTACCTTCTTGTATCTCTCAGCCTGGTAACTCCTGCTGTACATCCTGCTTCTCTCCTCTGTGGTAAGAGCTATGCAAGGTCTGAAGGTGAAGCCCGGGTCAATAGCACTGGACAAGGACCTGGGCAAGGCAAAGCAGGACACAAGTCAGACCAACTCGCAGTGATGACTTAGTGCTCTAAAAAAGCCATCCCAAAGCTAGCGGACGCAGCTTATACATTAAGCTTGTGTTGCTATAAGCATTCTTATTATACATAATTAATGAGGGTTAGGCAGACCAACTCTCTCTCGGATTCCACTCTTTATTACACAGATGCGCTTAAAAGACACGGCAAAAGTTTTTGTTTGATTTTTTTTCTTCTGAAAGAGTAAAAGAAAAAAGAAACACTTCTTAAAAAATATTTACAAAACCTGGCAATGCACAGCATGTTCAGTAACCTTTTGTTTTCTCGATAAACAAAAATAAATAGCCTTTTTTCCCTAAATAGGAAAATTGCAGAAAACTTCAACATGACAAATAAAATGAACACACTACATATAAAGTTTAGCAAGACAGAGAGTAGTAACTACGTGGTTTCTGTGGAATCCAGAACAACACTTGAGTCATAGGGATGAGAAGTCTGTTATAGTGGCTTCCATCAACAACTGAGCTCCAACCTCCCATCTGTAACCAAGAGCACGGTGTCTGACAAAAACAAACCTTAGAAAGAATGATGATATTGGGACCGCATGGTAGTCTGGGAAGGAAACACAACAGAACCAAATGCTGCCCTGAGATCGCTCTTTTAGAAAGAACTCCCTCAATCTGTGGCTGAGGCGAGAGCATCACAAATTATTAGAAGAACTCAGAATTTGGGGCTTTAGCAGCGTGGGGCAATGAAATGAAGACACGTGTTGGGGTGGTGGGGGGGGGGGGGAAGACATATTTTAAACAGTCAGAATATAAACGGTTGGCTGGGATGAGTTTGGGCAGGAAGCAGAGAGGTTAAAAGTGTTAAGATGGCATCGACTGGTATTTAAAAAAATTACAAATTCAACAAATGAGTGTTCAGGAATACCGGCATTGATTTTCATATATGCAAATGCATGTTATAGAAAATGTAATAATGACATTTTAGCTCTCTCGCTGCATTCCGCGAATATTTTTGATTTACTGTACAGCAGAAGTAGAAAGGATCTAATCATTTACTACACGTTTTGCTTTCTGGTTGGTGGACACATTTTAAACCATTGCACACAGGAGGACTTAATGTAAACCCATATATCACAGGTAAAATGGGTAAGATATGTCATAATATCTGGTATTTTAGTGAAACCTTGAAAGCTTGTGTTGCCCCTCTGCAAAATTAAAACAATACATAGGAATCCTAAGCATTTGAGTCAACCTTGAATTTGTATTTTGTCATATTGAGATCTTATTTTCTCTGCCATTTTTTTTTACATTAAACCTGAAAGATATGTAAAAGGATATAGTTTTCTGAAATTAACTGCAAGTCAGCATTTTGATAGTGGTATCTGTCTTGCAGTCTGTATTGCCTTTCAAAAGGTATCATGATGATAGGAATTAATCTCAGAGCACAAAAAAAGGCTGTCATGATGTTGCGATTGTGTTACATTTCCGTATAAATGTACAAACACATTTAAAATGTCTCATTGTATCAACAAACATTCCCTCGGAGCCTGTAGATGAATGAGCTCGATCATAACCTACATTAAATCCATGAGTATTACGGAAATGAACTCGTAAAAATACTGGCTTTTGGCGCTATGGGACTCAGAGGCCTTAGAAGATACTTACAACGTGGGAAAGCCCTGCTTCTTCTCGTGACCGCTCCTGCTGCCTGACTCGCATTCTGCCTCATCTACGAACTCGTCTGTTCTCTCTAGGTGCGCCGGTGTAACGTCTATCTCCACGCTCTCCTCTTTTTCTCTCTTTATCTCACTCGGCGCGCTCGGCCTCTCCTTTCCCTCGACCCTCTCCCTGCCTCGAACCTGGACGTGGTTGGTCCTGTTGGACTCCAGTTCGACAAACACACTCTCGTCCTTAGACATGTGCACCATGCTCTCCCTCTCCCCTTCCACGGGGCGCTGTAAACCGTGGCCCGGCGCGACGCCACTTGCAAAGGGCGTCCTCGGATGCTGCCTGGCACTGGACAGTCGATCCAAGACAGGGGCCCTGATCTTGGCATGTACGTTGGTCCCTGCAGAGCAGGGGAAAGGCGCCCTGCTGGTCTTCGCGGCGGTCCAAGCGCTCACCGGTGCCTGTGATCTGAGCCCCCCGCTGTGTTGCGCCGCTGGAGCAGTCTCGCGGAGTTTTGCGGAAGTGATATGGAACGGCGTTCGACTGGCAGTCCTGGCGTCAGCGGCGGCGGCGGGGGGGAGCCCCGGGAGCCCGAGGCTGTGGCGCCACTTGATCGCCTCCGCCACGTTGGGACTCGCGCACGGCCGGACCCTCTCGACCTCGGGGGCGGCGCCCTGGCCGTCCCCTCGCCCGGAGCTCGGCCTCCACTGCTCGCGCCGAGCGACCCAGCCCGCCGGTTCCAAGAGACTGGGGCTGCAGGTCTGGGAGGAGGCGGCGACCTCCGGCGGAGAGCCGAGCGCAGTCGGGAGAAGACGGCTCCTCGCGGGAGATTGTCCTGAGGGAGGAATCTCAGCCTGCTGATTTTCCTGCTTGATGTCTTCATCCAGAAGTGCTGTAGGAACCGGGGCGGTTCCGTTCCTCGACGCGTCTCTACCTTTCTCCGCGGTGGAGCCTTTGGCCTTTTCGGCGAGGAACCTTTGGATCTCTTCCTCGATGCTATCGTCGCTGTCTTCTGAGCTGCTGCTGTCTTGCTTCGTCTCAAGAGCCGGAGTGTTGTGTGGCGACGGGGCGTCTCGACCCCCCACTGCAGGTTCCCTTTCATGTAGTTCATCAAGCTCTTTACTCTGATTGGGGCCTTGATGTTGTAAAATGCGCTTTTTACTCAACACGGTCTTGTCTTTCATGTCAATCTTACTCTTTTCTAATTTTTTGCGATTGGAAATGGGCGTCGCTTTTAACTTTTTGGAAGGATTTCCCACCTGTGGCTCTTCGCCCTTGGGACCCATCCTTGATTTTCGCTTCAGGTCTCTTGTTTTTTTCTTTGACTTCTTTTTTGTTTTGAGCAGGTCTTTGATGGCGGTGTCCAAGTCCTCATCGCTGTCAAGTGAGCTGCTTTTGTCCCCACCGCCTTGCTCCGCCTTGAACCGTCGAGCTGCTGAGTGGGTTTGACTGCCCTGGGTGAACAACAGTGGGATGAATTCCTGTCTGTGCTCGGGTGACGGTTTGGGGGACGCTTCTCTGACACTGTTCCCCATCCCTGACGTGATGGAAACACTGCAGTTTTCCTCTTTGTGTTTTCGTCTTGAAGGTCTCTTTTGGACCGCGGCTTTCGCTCTCTCCGGTTGACGTACAGGCCGAGGCTCTTGAGGCGCAGCTCTGGGCAGCTGTTTGTGCATCTGGGCCTTCTGCTCGAGGAATTTCCTGATTTCTAGCTCTATCCCATCTTCGCTATCAATGGAAGTGGCATCACTTTCTTCATCCGGGCAGTGTTCCGGGGGTGAAGATTGCAAGGAGGATTCGGTAGGGGTGCAACTGCTCAGGCCGACGCTATGGTGGAAGACCTCGGGCATGACCGTTTTTGAAATGTCCAGTATCGCCTCGGCACACAGGAGCTCCGCAGTTGTGGTAGCCTTCGGAGGGGCGAGGGGCGAGTGCTCCTCGAAGCCGTCCCCTTTAAACAAAAGCAATCTGTTCCCTTCTGAAATGGTGCTCTTGGGTATAAAAACCGGTGGAGGTTGAACCGATCTGGCTTCCCTCTCTGCTCTGGTCTTTTTCTTTCTCAGTTTGTGTTTCTTGATGCTTTCCGTGCGCGTGCTTGCAACAGCACGTATCAACGACGTAGCAAATGGCTGTGGCTTGTGTACGAACGGCTTCAGGACACTCTTCTCCGTGAGTTGCTCGAGCTGGTAGGAGCGAATGGCCTCCTCGATCCCGTCGTCGCTGGTGGAGTCGGAGTCCTCTTGGAACGCGCGGGGATCGAAGGTTTCCGTTATGTGCTGCTGCGCTTTTTTCTCCAGCTGGTACCTCTGAATGGCTTCCTCGATGCCGTCATCACTACTGGAATCATTTGACTCTTCGTCTGCCGTGACTGGGCACTTTGCTTTGCAGAAGAGGCCGAATGTTTGAGAGAGGTGACTCGTTGCCTCCTTGGCCGAGGCTAAACGTTTGTTAGTCGTGCTTGTACTCGAATCCAATTTCTCAAGTGCGTTTTCATTTAGGACGGCCCTGTTTTTGATATACTTCTTCATAGGTACAACAGCTGATGCTGGTGAAGTATCAGCTCCAATACTTTTCGGAAGCTGGCTACTGGCAACCAAAAACGCATCGCTGTCCGAGAACTGCTTGGAGTCCTCAACAGCGGATGGGCTTTTCCTGGACATTTTAGATGATTGGAGATAGGCCAAGCATGGTTCCGCCTTGCGTTTGTGACCATCCTTTTCCTTCAGGTATTCCAATATGGCCTCCTCAATACCTCTGTCCACGGAATCATCGCTGTCAGAGTCGCTGCTGGCGTGGTCGATAGGGGCAGTAAAATCTGAGACTTGGTTTTCTGTGGAACCTTTGGTTTTGGAATTGGGGCCCACGTAAGAAGCCCCCGCGACCTTGCAGACTTGGGGATGACCTTCACGCCCTGGTGGCACATTTTCCTCCATCTCGTCGCCCATCTCGAGTGAGGACTGGGTGCTCCTAAGGCTCTCTATGATCATTTGGACCTTATCTGAGATAGGTGTGCCTCTGGTGGACAACTCGGTGTCAGAGTCATTGAAGCAGATTGGAAGGCTATAGCCTCCAGGTGGGCCACATGTTCTCCATTTGGTTTGCGTAGTTGCCACAGGAGGTACATTCATCAAGTACATTCTAATGAAGGGAGGTGAGGTCCTGGACCGTTGGAGTGCAGCTGCCTCCGATCACATTGTTCGATCTGACAAGTAAACAGAAAGAGAGAATCAGGCACAGGAAAGTGCAACCACCCAAGTGCAGAGTTTCTGTGGGAATGATGTAAAAATCATTAATAATCAAAACATTATTATTCACTCTGTGTCCACATGTTGGATTATATTCCAATTTCTAAAAATGAGTACACTCTCGGGGTAGACAATACTGATGGAGACACCCGGTCAGAATACATATTCTTGCCAGCAGCTACACACCCTGAACATTCAGAAGTGTAAATAAATAATTTACTGGATAAGTCAATGTGACCATTTTGCAGTATTTTACTAAAAGGCGGTATTGTTGTAGTGTCATTATGAAGTTAAAACAATATGGTGCTGCATGGTTTTGAAATTAATCTGAAATAAGTGTGTATTTGAATGTGATTTGAGGAATATTTGAGAGACTGTGTGTGTGCAGCATGTACGATGCTCACAGTAAAGTCAGTCAGCCCCTCAGTCCAGTTTTGGTCCCTTGGCCAAATAGCTTGCATAATTATACGTCAGTAATTGTGGGCTCAGTCAAGTGCATAAAAGTATTTCCTCAACTAAATGGAACAGGACCAAGAGTTGGAATCAGTGATGCTCGAAAGACCTATAGATCGTGTTCAGGTACATTGTGTCCCACTGAGGGAACTAATGGATTTCATTACAGCTCTGATGGATTATGGGAAATATCCCAGAGTCTTTTGGCTATAAAAACGTAGGAAATTGTTAAAATACGCAGGGCTCCCCTTCGCCAGATCAAGTGGGCTCTGGGGCAAATATAACGGATTGGTTCCATCTTATAACTTAAATATTTCATTGAAGTTTATTTTGACCCCCCCTCTACAAGACAGGGGTTTAGATTAAGTAAAAAGTGATCAATCAATCAAAAGCCTGCAACGTTAGAACCCCACAGTGTGCAGTAATGCAGCAGTGGTCATATTCAAATAAGCACAAGGAATAAAAATAAAGCAGCTTTCCCTTCCTCTTTCAAATCATGAGGAGTTTACTCACAGGATCACAGAATACTCTCCCCTCTGTGTTTTCTGTTTTCCAATTTTAAGATTTGACTGGGGCACGAAGTGGAACGTGTAAAAACGTGCGCAGAATGCTTGAAGCAGACAACTCAGGTAGAGCTTGGGTAATAATCGTGTGGTCACCATTCACACTCAAATGACACCATTTTTTAAAAAATTGACAAAATCAACATGAAACACACTCTGTATATGCTGACTTTTAGGTGGCCAAACGACCCACATATTTTTAAATGACTAGATATTATAGCAGTAGCTATAATAACTGATGTTACATGTTATTGTAGGTAATCCTTCTGTTAGTTAAGGGGAACACAGAATGTCAGTGACAGTCTAACTGCTACTGTACTAATTCTTTCTAATGAAATTTGTTAAATTACCATGTTTAGCCAACTGGTATTTGTCATATTAGCATCATCTCTGTCTCCTCTCTGCTTTTTAAGCTCTCATTGATGGACATATAGAAAGTTCTCACTTGCTAGACCACCGTCACTGGTGTGACACAAAAAAAACGAGTATTTAACGTCAAATGCTAAACCAAAATTAAAATGAAGTGATACTTGAAAGTAAAAACGCGCCTTATGCAGGAGGACGGACACGTTATTAATAATATAAAAAAAAGCTTTATCGCGTCCTTCTCGCGCAACAGTCAGAGAGCTACGGGTCCCTGCGAGGCTCAGACGGAGCGGCAACGTCGCACCTGAACCGAAAGACCCCGGCGGAACCGGTCCAGCGGTAACCGGTGCGACGTTCGCAGCCGGGTTCACCTTCCTGCGAACGACGCGCGCAGACGGACATTAAGCCGGCGGGGGGGGGGGGTGAGAGTCGCCGTGCGGCGGCTTCTGCCATCGTACCTCAAATGGAAACGCGAATCCTCCGCCGCCAGCTCGCTACGCAGCCACCCGCAGGACGAGGAATTCAGACACCGAGAGTCGACATGTCTAAATGCCCACCGTCCCCCGCCCCCACCCCTGTCCCCATTGAGAGTGAACCTTTGTTAAATTGTTTAAAAAAAAATAAAAAAATAAAGTGCGACTAACTACGGGGAACCAGGATGGTTAACGAACGACGCCCAGCTGAAAGGGGGAGAAAAAACCCCGCCGAAAAGCACATAAAACGTGCAAAAAACAACGTTCTCACAACGTCGTCGTGAGCCAACTTAGTTTGACACATTATGTGCGAATAAAGTTTCACCTGACCTGCCAACATTAGGGTCGTATTGTATGTATTACATAAACGACCGTGTTGTCGCTCGTATTCCTTCCCCCTCCACCTCAACCTCCTCCTCCCTCTCCCCCCCAGACGCTTTCCTGGTTGCAAGCGAGAAACCCCGGTAGTCCCCGTAACCCTCTAGCGGCGCGGACTGCATCGCTGGCCGGCGTGCGGCGCTAGGAGACACCGCTAAGCAACCATGTTTCTGGGTTCCGGCCACGGTTGTCAGAAAAAAAAAAAAAAAAAAAACTCGATGTTCGGTTGCTAACGTAAGTAAACGTCGCCAAGACGCCCCGGCGCGAAATAGCACGGTTAACATTCGGAACACGGCGGAGTTCGAGGGGGGAGGGAAGAGGGGATAACCGTTGCTAGCAGTCGGGTGACTTGAAAGACACAAGCGGGCCTGTCGGCTGCTGCAGCCCCGGCATTTTCCCCGGCGAAGAAAGGCTTTGTATTGAGCCACGGCTTCACCCTCCTGGCCTCGGCCGTTTTTCCTACAACACACACGGGGGGGGGGGAAACACACACCTACACAACAACAAAAACAACAACCACAACCAAGCACAAGTTTTGAACTCACCCTGAAATATGACACGAAAAGCAGCTCCGCGGAGGTGAGAGCGCGCCGGTGGCGGCGGTGAATCGGGACCGCGAGGGGAGCCGTCGCGGAGGAGGCAGCGTCGGTGTCCTGCAGCCCGACGAGTTTCCCCCCTCTCTCTCTGCCGCTCCCCGACGCCGGGCGGGCCGGCGGGCTTCCTCAAACCCAAAGTCCAACCCCTGCGGCCCAGCCGGGCGCGGACACTTCCAAATAAGACACTATTTCTTTCTTTTCTTTTCTTTTCCCCTCATGTGCACGGTTATATTTTCGTATTTTTACATTACAAAAAAAACAAAAATAAAAAAAGTGTTAATTTTGTAGTTAATTCTGCATTAATAACGAGCAACTGAGTACGGAACTACTTTTTATAGTAAAGGTCTCGTTATTAGAACGTTTCATTTCCCCTGTTGGAGTGGTTTAATGTAATAGGTAACATATTTCAACTGTTTCGACAATACAATCCCATTCACCAGCACACAAATGTAGTTTATTATTGTAATATCTGTTTTATGCTCATAAATCAGGCCAATATCTGTTTTGCTGGTCATGCTGGTCACCAGTCTTGCTGGTCTATGCTGGTTTTTCTAGCAGGGGTGATCCATCCAAACAATTTTAACATTCAATTTAATGCAAACTTTTAAATATCCACAATATTAGATATATTGTTTTCATTTAGTTACTGTTTGCCCCCCGCGACCTATTCTAAATGGATATTAGTGAGGTTTAGAAAAGCTAAATACACTTAGATGAACTTAAACCTAGTTACACATCTGTTAGTCGTACAAATGTATTTATTCAAAATGTATATTTTAAAACATTTTTCTGTCTTTAATAGATTCCCTAATTTGACTTTGAGTAACATTCATTCTGAAGAGTTGTGTGCGATAGCATCCACCAGAAAACCTCTTTAAATACTTCACAAAATGACTTATTTGTTAAACTATCTTTGATTTGACATACAAAAAGTGTAATTTCAAACAGAACTTTTCATCATTTAAAACTACTTTCTTCAATCTTGGTTTGGGTGCAATATCTTCACTTGTAAACTAGTTCCAACAAAGACAACATTTGTGACACAGGTACTACACATCTAATCCGGGCTCCTTATTCAGAGTTTTTTATTTCGGTATTGTGCACTGTATTGTTACATTGAATAGAGAAATAAAAGTAAATTTAAAGCCAATGGTATTAATTATTGTTGATTCAGGAGACAGAAGAAGATGTTCTTCACTTTCTCCTATTATGAAGCCTCTGTGATTTACGGTTGTTGCCATTTGTGTACAGTGTGTTACAGTTGGATGGGATTCTTTCCGAAGTCCCAAAAAGCAACACCGCGTCCCGAGAGGCAATTCATCCATCAAAGTGTCCGGCTGTGTGTCTCTTTGCTCTGTAAGCATCCTGCTCTCTTTGGCCTCGGGTTTGCTCACACACAGCGGAGTGAACTTTACCATTTGACTCCAATTCAACCCTTTGTTGTTTCCTTTATCAATTCATTTGAATAATTGATTAAGCGTGTTTTCTATGAAATGTCCAAATACTGGAACAAAAGGCATCGCAACTTCTCACAGCACAAGACTGGATAGTCAAGTGTCCAAAAACACTCTGTTTCAAGTAAGTTATGACGATGAAAAGCAGAAAATGACACCAACAAATTATTGGGATTTATTTACCATTTTCCCTTGAAAACATTATTGAAACGACTGCTTATCCAAATAGGAGATTATTTGTTTAAGCCCCAGAGGATTCTTTTTAGTCAGTCAACATTACATGTTTTAATTTACAACCACTTTTTTTTTTACACACATGATTGATAATAACGTTTTTTTGGCTGATTTACTGTTGATGACAACAGTAACTGAACCCATAGATCGTCTCTCTATAAATGGACTCACTCCCGCTGGGGCTTTTTTCATGCTGTGCAATGACCCACACGATCCCAATTCACAGATCCACTTCTGCAATTCTCCAAGGTGGGATTTCATCTTTTTGCAATCCGTCATTCGAACCTCCTCTGCTCATCCTCACCCCGAGCCTTGACCCGTTCAGTGGGCTCCTGCCTTTTTCATCCGGCACTTTAACAAACACCTAAATCTATTACCCTGAAGTCAAGAGCCGGCAAAATGAGATTAAAAATAGAATGGAATAAATGTAACTTATGAATTATCAACAGACAGACAGTTTTGTTTAATCATACTGTGCAGAAAACCGATCTGGTATTTTGTAAACATTATATAAAGTTCAACTGCCAGTTTAAACCTTTGTTTGTTTATGTGCCACTTAATTATGCTCCCACTTTATTAAGATGGAGGTATCATACGCAGAGAATCTAAAGACTAAAGACACACCTCTTCAGACACTAAACAAATTGTAGCACTTCAATTGTACTTATAATGGCTCTTATCTATAGCAAGTTGTAAATTGGCTTATTTGATGACATTTCTTCTGGGTTTGTATCCTTGTGAATGAAATGCACTTATTGTAAGTTGATGAAAGCGTGAGCTAAATGACACGTAATGTAATACTAAACTTACAACGCTACTACTGTTTTTATTAATGGTTCTCATCTTGCACCCTAACACTTGCTTTCATTCAGAGATATTTATGGATGAGACTTCAAGTACATTTCTCCCTGAATTCACGTTTTGAGATGGGAAAATATCATTCTGACTCTTCCGTGATCTTCCAACGTGTAAAACATGTTTTGGAAAAATACATTTGAGGCACTTAGCGGTGTCGATATTTTGCTTCCATTGTGTTTTGATCAGTCTGTCCCCTCAGGCCGTATTTGCAGGTCCAGCCGGCACCACGCCGTAACTCCACTGTTCTGAATGCATTCGATTGTGGGATCTTCTGTGCCCTTGGACTGCAAGAAATGAGTTGATTTGAGCTCTTCCGATGCAAATGGGGCCGAACAAGTTGGCCCCATTTGCATGGCAGCGAGAGCACAAGCAGCACTAGAATAAACTGGTTGGTTCACACCTTAGAAATGCACTTTGCCTCGTTCCTTCTGCGTCTTCGCTTGCATGCAAATGAGCTAAAAAAAATTGAATGGCACAGAAGGCAGAGGACCACGTCGGTTCATCTGCTGATGAAACAAAAAATCCTGACGGAAATACAAAGCAGGCTGTGTTCCTCCTGCCGCTTGTTTTTGCTCAAAACTTGCAGTCTGCACGGGGGGAGTTTGGCCACGCGGGGCACAAAAGTTGCAGAAGGGCAAGCGAGGTTCAGCACCACGGACAGCAACGCCGCTCACACAGGCATCGGACAGGAAGAACACGGGGAGCATTTCATTTCACACCATTTAACCTTTTTATCAATCCTTTGCAACTCTCAAATATGTTTTGGCAACTGATGTTGGAAATCAGCTGAATATTGATGTGATAAAATGGACCACGTATTTTACAGGAAGATGGTGGAACTCAAAACAATTTCACCACAGATGAGCCACAGATTAAAAGATATATTGGCGTTAATCCGGAGTAATTCAAACTGCTCTGAAACTGGCATTGTAATTAGATTAGTTCAGTCTTGGGTGGGTGTTTGTTGCAAAAGTAGAACTACATCGAATTGACCAACTCTTGTGTGCTCATTGGCCAGAGCGTTTGGGAGTGCTCATGAAAGCTCGACCAAATCAAAGCCAATCGTTTGGTGGAATTTGAAGAGTAGAAACTGTGCCAACCGCATTTGAAGTAAACGAGGGAAGCACCCTGAGAAACACCCGAAGCACCCAGAAACACACACACAGGTTCCATCGATTTTCTCATCTAGGCTCTAGCTCTTCGAAAGTCAAGTCCAGATCAAATAATGAAGCAGTTCAAGTCAACGTCCATCCAAACCAGTTACAGTTTAAATACATCGTGCCCCTGCAATGTCTACCACCAGGTGGCGCTGTAGTCCTGGGAAAACAGGAACCATTTAATAATTGATTTTACACATGCTGCAC
The DNA here is from genome assembly GCF_949316345.1 of Pungitius pungitius. Taxonomy (NCBI): domain Eukaryota; kingdom Metazoa; phylum Chordata; class Actinopteri; order Perciformes; family Gasterosteidae; genus Pungitius; species Pungitius pungitius. The sequence goes on from NC_084917.1 coordinate 3,142,963, forward strand.
ATGCGTGCATCAAGATGATAGGTCAAAAGGATTGACAAAAAACAAATAAAACATTATTATAAAATGTAATAGAATAATAAGCATGCGGGTGCAAGTGAACATACACATAAAAAAATGGGTCCTCCTTTTCTCCACGTCATATATCATTTGTATATTCTGCATTAAACAACAATTGGCCAATTTTGCAACCAAAAAAAAATGCAGTTAATGTTCTGCATAGTTGAGCATCTGTAGTCATTATTTTATATATTCATTAACTTATATATTAATTATAACCTCCTTTAAAAAAACATGTTGACAGGCGGATAATATCATTGCATTTTATCCTTCAGGGGGCAGCAGAGATCTGCTGTGGTGCTTCAGCTTTTTTTTTCGTCCCCTGGCAGTATTTGTGGTGTTCAAACCTGAGAAAGGTAGTAAAATACATCCCTAATATAATATAATCTTCCTGCTCTCATCCTGAATCATTTCCTCAAAGGAGCTTGATAACCTGATATGACGGCTGATGTTTATTATCCAAAATAAAAACGGATCCTGAGCTTGAGATGCCACTCAGAGGGGCCATTCTTCTTTGTTAATGTGGCTGTCAGACACCAAACGTGCACACGTCTCGTGTTTGTTCAGGCGCTGGTGTTCCGGAGGGGAGGGACACTCTGCGAGTTCAAATGGGCATTTCTCTGCAGAAGAGGGTGCACGTAGCTGCTCGAGCTCGTTAGTGAACCTGTCACTCCACGCCGTAATCATAGAGAAGGCAGAGAGAGAGAGAGAGAGAGAGAGAGAGAGAGAGAGAGAGAGAGAGAGAGAGAGAGATGAGGCGTGTGCACCCAAACAACAAACAGTGTACAATAGTGATATGTGACATGCAAAAAAACGACGTATGCTCGAGCCCGACGCTGCGGAGGGAGGGAAAGCGGAGGTTTCGCAGCAAAGATGATGTTCAGAGAGAAAGCCAAGACCCTAGCTGTGCCCCCGCTCCCACTCAGCACACACATATGCACACACGCAGGTCCACCCACACACAAACAGTGGGCCAGCAGTGATTTCTGTAAACAACAAAATGAAGAGTTGCATATTTAAGCCGAAGCAGATACGGCAGGAATAATTGTTGCCATATATGGCTTGTTTGCGAACAGCAGAGACGTCCAACTCGATCACGACGGCTTTCTCGAATTTGCATCCACTCCAGAATTGGAGGGCCATAGCTCAACAGAGAAAAGTGAACAATTGTAAGGAGCTTGGATAAAGACACTCGGGCTTCTCCAGTTAACTCTGCAGATGTGTGGAACTCTGTGAGTGTGTGTTGCATCTTAATATCCAAAAAGTGATACATATTCAATCAGAACACTTTGATACCCCTGTGGCCAATTATTTAATTTATGTATAGGCATATTCATAATTAATAAAGATACCTAAAGACCATATAGGATCTGTTTTTCCCAAAGCTTCAATCATAACCCACGATGTTGTTTAACGATTTACATGCTGGCAGCTCTTATTATCACCCGCTTCGTTCTCTTTTTTTATGTGTTTTGTCTCAATGTTTTTGCCTGTCGGGTTTGACGTGCAGGGTGATTCAGGGATCTCTGGCCTCCTCCTGATTCGAATGCTCCTGAGAATCCACGGTGCAGACTTGAGCCCCAACGGCAGAGTTGCCACCTCACGAAATTAAACTTTCTGTAGTATTTGGCAACAACTTATTATCCAACGACTGCAAATGCCTTTACGGCATGTTGGATTTGTTCCTGAGTCCAACTAAAAGGGGAAATAATGCTCGTCAGCACGTCTGTGAACGCGAGCAGTTCGTCCTGTTGTGTTTGGCTTCCCTGCTTTCGCCGCATGCTTATTTGTTATTACAAGTTCACGGCGTGTTTTAATGCGACGCAAGCTGGCATTTGTATAAGTACAATAGGTGCATAAGGGATATGCTTTATTATAGGCCACCCGCAGACAGGAGGAGATCATTTACCACACCTGCAGTGCTTTATAGCTAAAGTTAGACGGTGCAGAGTGCACGGTGACCTGTGAGGATAATGCATTTCACATAAACACTCTTTTTTCTAACCCCAACCACTCTCTATCATCTCCAACACAGCGGGGTATTGATTGGTGTAGAAAGTCCATTAAATTTTTCTCAGCAGGTTGGCTGAGCCCAGATGTCCTTCAACCCCTTTTTCTCTGATTAATGGAATATTCCATACAAAGAGAGAGAGAGAGAGAGAGAGAGAGAGAGAGAGAGAGAGAGAGAGAGAGAGAGAGAAATGTGTGGCGTTATCGCCTCCACTCCGGAGGGGAATGCTGATTTGATGAGTTCCTGTCATGGAATTCGCGTGGCAGTGATGCACTCGGGAGCGTCTCCACATATCATTCATTCTGCCGTTGTAGAATGGCGTTTAGAGTAGATAATCTGCATTTCAGCAAAAAAATAATATCGCCTCAGGGCAATGGGGACGTTTCACGTGGAAAAGTACAAAAGGCGACTGTATTCGTTTGCTCGATATGGAACGGCCTCCTTTCCCTCCCGTCTGCTCCACGCACAAAGAATGAAGTGAATAAAAGGAAGCACTTAGTGTTAAAAGATTTTGGTACGTCAGTATTGTGTTAGCCATGAATTATGTTCCAATAGACATTTCTGTTTTGTTTCCACATTTGCAAAAAGAAGTGCAAAATGTGGAATTTTACTAATCCTAGTGCGGAGTGGAGGTTTGTACCATCCAGACCCCGTTGTCTCTTCACAGGCCTTTGAGGTGCTGGTGCATCGGTGTAAATGTGGTACAGAGCCATTTGTTATCTAATGAAATAAAGGGGCGGGATCAATGCGGCAGTCAAGCTGTCAAACGTTAACAGACGTCTCGGCGTCTGCTCGACTCTTTGACTGATACCCGACTGGTTTCTATGGAGTGAGGCGTTTTAAAAAAGCCCGGACTTCCACTCTTTAAACCTCTGCAAAATCATCACGTCGAGCCTCGTTCAGTGTTGGGGTGGAAATTGGGTCGTTTCCAGGCCGATGTGTCTCTAGTGTTTGGGTCGACGTTAAAATGGAGACAGTCACCGCGTGTTGAGAGGATGGAAGCGGACGTTGGTTTATGTAATACCGCTAGTATGAGAGAACATTATTTAATGATTGGCACCCTTAAAGTAAAAAATCAAGTTTTAGATTTTCTGGACCTTAAAGGGATGGTTCTTTGTCTTTTCCTAACTCCTCATCTGGGGGTTTACGACCACAACCAACCTCCTCACGAGTGAGGATGACATCACTTTCAACCCTTTTGTTGTCCACCGAAGGCTCAGTGTAGCACAGTGTTGATTGACACACTACGCACGTCTCTTTTGATGGAAAATCCCGTTGTGTGGCTCAAAAGCGGGGAGTTATGTTATGAAAGAATCCCCATATTTTCATCAACATGAACCCGAAAAATGAGAACTGCACAGTTGTATTCACATTGCCTAAAGCATTATAAAATATACCAAAACAAACACATCGCTCAACCTAATATAGAAATATACAGAGCCCATACAACATATTGTGATTCAAACTACTGCCTGAAACCCTCCCAAAAGATCCCACATGAGCCGATTCAAGGGAAGTGACCACACATCCTGCTGAGCTCTTGGCGCCGGGCAAGAAAATGTTTGCCTTGTCGATGTGACTTTTAACCGGAAGGCTCCCCCCCCCCGGGTTCAGGACAGGGATTGGAGTGAAAGGTTGTCACTCTCGGGGGCTAGTGGTGGAGTAAGTGTGTGTGTGTGTGTGTGTTTTCACTCTGCTGTGTGGTGGGAGAGTGCTCAGGGATTACTGGAGAGCCGGTGTGGAGGTGTAGTCTAAAACACAGTCACATTCTGAGAGTATAGATTCACGCTTGGACTCTTTTGTGCACCCGGAGCCGTGATCCAAAAGAAGGGTTTGTTCTGAATTTGTCCTCATCGAGGCGGCTGCTCTGTCGGTTGTGGCTCTGTTACTGTCAGTGACAGTAGTAGTCGGAGAGAAAAGAGTCTTCGTTTATTCTGCAAGACCGGGACGGTCAAATGCGCCCTGAAACAATTGCCTCCCATCCTAATAAGAACGTCTATGGCGCACGCAAGTTCATACCTTGGGACTTGCATGCGCCATCTCTTCAGTAGTAAGATGACCTGCTTAAGGTGAAAAGCTGGAAAACGGGAGCTAGAGCAGCGAAAGGTGCAAACAGGGGAAGCGGGGAACAATGAAGCCAAAGGCCGAATTAACAAAACAATTGAGTGACGGATGCCGAGAGAAACTCACCAGGGCCTCACAGTTGCATTTGGATATCAGCCGATGAAGTGTGCGAATACTGTGGTAACATACCGTGAAGGTTTCTGCCGCCTCCATGATCCACAGAGCTCTATTGTCAAGGGCAACAGCTACTGCCTGTCTGTCTGAACTCAATACCCTGAAGAAAAGGAGTCCGGTGCATTAGATGACAGGAGAAGGTTAGGCTTTGACTGATTGATCCCTGGATTTAAACTGACTGGCGGGATATAGAATATCCCCTCACAGCTAATGCAGGATGTGGAGAGTGATCCACATTTAAAACTCACCTCCACAGAGTACCGGGACTCTGGAACCGTTTGCAACTCGTTGGGCTCCTTGCTGGAGCTCCGGGGACGAGAGCCCCCCCCCCCCCCCCCCCCCCCCCCCCCCCCGGCAGTCAGAAGCTCCCCCCCCCCGATGATTTTACGATTTACCCTTCATTGTTTCCGACCCTTACAGAAGGCATTAAATATAAATTCAGCTGCCGTAGCAGGTAAAAATATTTCTTCACGAGTGCCCAACTCTGGTGCATCTCCCCCCCCGGAGCAAATACAACCCGAATGAAAACAGAGACAATCGATTTATAAACGTTATCTTCAAATTACAAAAGCTTATCACATCAGCTATTACGCCCGATTGGGTTCAGGTGAAAAGCGCATAGATTCCGGCTGTAAATCAGCCCAAAAATTGTATCACAGTTAGGACAAAAAGCCCTTCAGCCCCTGTTGTTGTTTTGTTTTGGCGAGATCTCACAGTTACACTAAAGAGAGACAAATGGCTGCCCTTCGGGGCCCCGGCCCAGTGTTCATTTTAATAATAAAAAAAGGACACGCGCTCCGCCGTATAGATGGAATCGCTAGATGGGGGGTTTATGTCACCTCTCGCTGCACCGCCAACCCTTTTTGTTGGTTGCTAGGAGACAACCCCGTAGTGCCTAAAGGTTTTCACAGACAGTGTAATGTTCCAGTGGCCTACTTTTTCAGCCGAAGTGTGAAGAACACGTTGGAGGAGATGGAGAGAATTCTTACTAAACCAGTCGGAGGGATAACTGCTGACATGTGAGGGTGTGTATTCGAGGTGTGGGCTACTGAAGCATGTTGTTCAGCTAAAAGGATTAACGCTTTTACTGTGGTATAAACAGCAACTTCCTGAGACAGAAAGAAACCACATTGGAGAATATTCCGATTCCGATCAAATATTTGATGATATCCAGGGATTAAAGAAAAATAAAATCGTATCTTTCTCTCTGTGAGTGTTTGATTGTAAATGACTGATTGTACATCTTCACCATTGGGGGGCAGTAAAGATCTGTTTCAAACCCACTCATAGGAAACGTTGTTATTCTTTTCGCCTCGTTATGTTCAATTTTGGATCTAATCAAACTATGAGGTCCCTGTAGTGTGGAGACAGGCCCGGCAGTGTTATTGGGAGGGGTCCAAACAGCAACGTGAACAAAGGGGAACTTCCCAGGAGAGCTTTTTGAGCGCATGCTCCCAATCCCCCCCCCCCCCCCAACAACAGCAAAAAAGAGCCTTATGTGCTTAATATGCTGTTGGTTCAAAATGCTCTAATACACGAAGACATGTTATCACCATGCACGCACTGTGCACGCCCCCTTCAAGAAAACTAACAGGCCTCTGCATCCTAATTTTTGTCTGAGACTTCAGAAACTAACCCTCTCACATCTCCAAATATATGTTCAGTAACCTTAAGGCTGGACTGGGACACTGGATCCAAATTTAGGGGGCAAGCAAATAAATTTATAATATGTATGTTAAAATGACAATTATGTCATTTAAAGTTGAATGTTGTAGAGATCAATGAACCTCTTCATCTAAGAGAGAGCATGGAAAACACCATCATCTCCATGATGGGATGCATGAGAACGTGCCGTTTGTTTTTTTGAGAAATAAGTAATTGTTTATGATGCATTGGAGCAGTAAAGTCTCTGACTTGACCCACGGAACCGAACCAACACGCTCAGCGCTAACAGGGCTACCATTGCTAACAGCGCTAACAGTGCTAACATTGCTAACAGCGCTAACAGCGCTAACTAAGAGTGACTTAATTCTCGGCCAAGGAGACATATCGCCACTATATTTTAAATAGCTTTTTGTTGTTTGTTCAGAATGTTAAAGCTACATTAAGGATCCTTTAAGTGTGCCAATAATCATTCACAAAGTACTGGTGCACCCCTGATTTTTCTGAATTTGTGTCCAACATGCCTTTGTTTAATTGGAGTTACATTGAATGTGGGTGACACGCTAACTTTTGGTTTTTGGAATCGAAATGATCTAATTAACACGTTGACATGCTATTTTTAAATGTGATTCTCTACGTTGGCTCTCTTTGTTCTACAGGTTTACAGGAAACATTCATTTCAAGTCATTGCTAGGAATCCTTCTCTAGCTAGCAGCTATGGTTGCATGGTACCGGAGTCATTTAAATAGCCTTGTGCAGAATAAAAAAACGTGCCGTGCTGTTCACGGAAGCCTGTTTTCCAGTGTTCATCCAGCCTCAGACAACACAAGATGGAAGAATAATACAGTGTGAACTACTGGAAGCACAAATTAATATCAGCTCGGCAAACTAACAAACAGGACTGGGAGGAGGACACAGTAACAACAGGACGGTAACAGCTTTCACAGAAAACAAAGGCCTAGAATCATATCTTGTCCCCAATTATTATTTTTTAACTTAGTAGTTCCCTTATGTCACCCATCAGCTGCGGCATTTACAGTAGTCAACCTTCCTTAGTGACAATATTGCTTTAATTTGTTTATGTTGTAACAAGACGCATAGCTTTCCAAAAGTTAGTGTCAACATAAGAAAGAAAAGAAGAATAAAAAAAAATCCCAGTCAGCCATTCACCGCCTTAAATGTTCCTACAAACCCTAAATCTTCGAATATGTTCCTTCACGTGGTTGACGGCTGTCATTTTGTTTGATGAATAACTCGCCGTTATCTACTGCCTGCCTCAGTCGAAGGGATAAAGACACGAGAAGAGCGAGTTCCAGTAACAGTAAGACGTGCAAATCATTTTCATACTTTAATCTGTAAGCGAACACATCTTCTCTGCTAAAATCCGCACGCTAACATGCTCACAATGACTCCATGCGAAAAATACTGATGTTGATTCGAAGGAGATCAGCAACTGCGACTAAATAAAATGATGTAATAGCAAACTATAACAGTGCAATAAACAGCAGGATGAACCCCAGAGATTCGGTCCATGCACGTGTGAGCTCATTTGGCAGCAATAACAACGTGATAAGTTGATATATCTAGATTTATTCATAGAAGTGTAGTGTTGGAGTACTTTCTTCACCCAGGAAGTCGAAAACAATTTACAATAACTTTATTGCCATCCACTAAAAGATATGCAGGGGGGAACTTCGATTCCAATTTAATGATGCGAAATTCCACTCAACACCGCAGTGAAAGAGCCTCTCTCACAGAACAAACACATTTCACTACAACACAGACCATTCAAACCCATCGCATGGTAATTCTAGCCCTGCTGTGTGGATTTAATTTTTTGTGCATCCTTTTCATTCAAAGGAAGGGTTATAGTGTATTTCTTAAATTCCTTATTAGTCTGTCGGCGGGAAACAGGCCGTCGATGACACCATAGCTTTTATTAAAGCACTATTCATTGTTTATGTGGCTGAAAAGGGTTTCGCTGCGCGTGTACTGGAGTACTTCCTCTCTCTCCACTGTCTCCGGTGTGGTCCTCATCTTCGGGGCACCTAGAAGAAGAAGCCCTCCCCCCCCTCTCAGCCGAGTAAGGTGTGGAGTTTTCTTGGCATGCCTGGAGGCACCGGGGGGTGATTTGGAGACTTTGCTGTGTTGGCAGCACGTGGGAGGTGAAAAAGGGGCACCGAGCTAATGGCCCATTCTCTTCTGTTGACAGAAAGCAGGAAACCTGGACTTCGGCCATGCGGGGGGGGGGGGGGGGGGGGGGGGGGGGTTTGTGTGTGGTCGTCCACACTTCCAGGAAGCACATAGTTTAATCCCCGGCGAGGCGAGGGCTGAAAATGGATTTGTTTGAAAAGAGCAATTTGTTTAGTGGTGTGCGGGCTCTCCTGAGGAAACTCAACGATTGAAAAACCTGTAATGGAGGTCTGCCCTCCGAATAAAAAGGGGGGGGGGGGCGGGGGCAGCCGCTATTGTAAACTACAGCAAACGACAGGTAGCAAAACACTCCAAAAAAAGCTCTTTGTCAATCGCGAAAGCTAAAAAATGTTGTTTTGATACAATGAAGTCATCGTTAATGTTAGCATTTGAGAGTTCTATTACACACTCTGTATTAAAAAGGAGCCGTGTGTAGGATTCAGCAGAAATGGAATACGCTGTTACGTTTTTAAAGAATAGCAATGACGTGTTAGAATGAGCCTTTTATGTGTTCATAGGGAGCGCCTCACGGCGTCCGCCATGTTGCACCCCCACAGACAGGATCTTACGCAATGCTCCTTTAACTAATTGTGGATAAATAGGAACGTTACTAGCAAGGGAACCCAGGGTTCAGTATCCAATGAAGCGAGGTGAAAGTAAAATATGCATGAAGCATAAAGGCTTTCGGTGTTCAGCGTTTTGCAAATGTCAAGTCAACCGATGTGACTTCGGCAATTAGCTTTTTTCCAAAGTTAGCTCTCCAACTGGAAATAGGGTTTCCTAGTGTGAGACGGTATGTCGAGCCAGATGAACAAAACTGCAGGTGAATTATTCATGCACATTTGTGAGGCTGGATAGACAGCATGCCGTGCTGTGATCTAATGAAAGTCAGTTCTGTCTTTAACTTGCTGGTTCATGGGCAATCCTTAAAGAGATCGCTTTACCTGCCTCGCCGGGAGCGGGGTGGTTCACTGCTTTGAGGGCACCTGGATGAAGGTGTGGACTCCACCTATACAAGCGCCTCCTTGATTCGCCGTCTTTCTCTCATCCGCCCGTCACTACATCCTGGTCTCGAGGTCGAGATGCGCCTCATGCTTGTCCTGTTTTGCCATAAACTGTCCCCATTGAGGGGGGGGGGTCGCCTCCACCCTGCCGTTGTCGTCCATCCTTATGTTGCGGCTTCCGAACATAACAGTTACCAACACGAGAATGCAAAATATTGTGCTGTGAATATTTTGTGTTTAGGGCTTTTATTGTGAAACGGGAAAACTGATAGCCTTGATCGGGTCGACGTTGCCTTTGTTAAGCTTGTAAAGGTTCACTTTTTATCTGTGTTACCCAGGTGTGATATTGTCTGTGCAATAGAAGTAATTTTAGATAATTTTAAATCAAGTTTTGTTTAATTTTCTGAAAACACAGAAGAAAAAAACGTCACAATATTTTTCCTTTACCATGATTCAATTAAAGAAACAAAAAAACCTCAATGGAATTTTGCATTATGGAACATTCATTGTTTGTGTATTTTATCTAATATCTTCATCCACAGCTTTGATACCATGTTATATTTGTTCATACATTCTACATGCTGTCACACACACACGCGCACACACACATACACACACAAGGTAACACCAACCCTGTGATCCACCTTCCCAGCTGTTGTAGAGCATCCACTAATACGCCGTTAAAATCTAAAGTATTGCTGTGCATTCATTCCCGGGACACTAGATTCACATTAAACTTTAATGAACTCTGGATAGAAACTGGGTCACTGCAGCAAACGTGAAGAGGCCTGAGCTAGTGTTGCTAAGTACCGTTAGCGCAGCGGGTTTCAGTGTCTTAACGCGAGGCACCTGTTTGTGCTGTGCCCGGTAACCATGGGAACCAATCCATACGTCTGGCATGTGTGAGGGGCTGAGGGGCAGGGTGGTGGAGCGAGGGGGGGGCGTCTGGTAGGCCGCCAGGGTGGAGGAATAATGACCCGGTGAGTCGGAGGGCGGCCTGGCGTGACTCTGAAAGCTTAATTTAGTGTGATGAAACCCTGTGGAAATGAGCTCGCTCATCAGCTATTTTTAGCTTTCCCGCGTTACCGATAATGTCTTGGCGTGCAATCGTGTCCGTTTGGGGTCTTTGTAGTGAATGAGAAAGACGCATTTATCCTTTTATTCTTTTGTGTTGATGTCGCTGTGTTTGATGTACTTCAGTGGACGAGATAACTGAGCTCGCCATGCTAAAACTGTTGCACGTAGTGGAGGCTTTGCTGACTCTGCATGCCTGTAGGTTTTTCACAATAAAAGCATCCCGCTGGTTTGTCATAAACCTCAGGGAGATTCATGTCAACATTTACTGCACACACTGTTGACGTGTCCAACAAACTAATTGAAGGAGTTTGTGGAAAAGCTAAGCTCAGGCCTGGGTCAAATCATTTCACAATCCCTCTTAAAACATCTGCTGCTCCCACATCTGCATCAGTGCTCCATCTACATTTTGTTGTGCTCTCTGCACAAATCCACCGTTTTGGTTTTGTTGCTTCTCTTCTTTTACTTGTACTTTGCTCATCTCTTCCCTCCTTTGGGCTTCTGCAGATACTCCGCTCAGCTCCGGGGAGAAGAGAAAGAGAGCTCTCTCTCTCTCTCTCTCTCTCTCTCTCCCCCGGGGGGCAAAAGGGCACAGCGGCCAGATAGTGGCGTCAGAATCGATCGCGGATGGTAGAAATGGGAACTGTGAGCTCTGTTGTGCACATAGAGCACTGTGAGGGGAGAGATTGTATGAGACACGCTTCTAATTAAATGAATGGAATGCATAGTGTTTCAAACACAGGGAATGGCATCCGAAATTGGTAGAATCTTTGAAAAAGGAACAACGGATAAATATTTAGTCATTCATATTGGGTAGGAATCTTTGAATTGGCAATATGTTGTGTGAACATAGCGATCTTTACAACAAGGGATGTTTAAGGATTACATAATTAATACAAACTAAACACCAACCAATAAAAATCACCATGGTGGTTTATAGCGTAAATTTAAACATTTAGTAGAAAATAATCTACCCAATTTACTAAAATATATAACAGACTGAATTATCTGTGCTGTTATCTGAGTTTTAGTGACAAAGTATCATCTTTACAAGGTAATATACAGCTGTAAGCAAATATCGTTGCCAATATGTATTCAGTTAAACTGTCCAGTTACTGAAAGTTCCAGCCAGCCAATCAGAATTGATGATTCTCAGTCATGTATGAAGACAGCAGGAATAAGCTGTTCTCCTTCAAACTTCATCTTGTCTCCTCCAATTGGAACAAAACGAAATCCTTAGCTGCTGCAGCTTGTTCCTACACACCACCGGCATGCGTTGATCTGCACCATCAGCACATTGTAGAGGAATACTAATTACAAAAAATACATTTCACTCATGTATCACACATCTGGGAGATGCATCCATTTTACGGCTTGAACGCAGCTTGTGCTGCAGTCCTTCAAATAATGCAAGTGCCACGCATCTTTTCCTCTCTTTTTGAAATGGCACGGGGAAGGAATCTCGATCACAGCGTCTCCACCTTCAGGCAGCTGCACCTTGTTTGAGCGTCCCGGCGAATAAGTGCCTCTCCTTTTGTGGGCCACATGTGTGCTGCCATTCAAGCGGCGCACCCAGCGGCTGCCCGACGTACAGTAGTAATGGAAAACACGCACACACACACACACACACACACACACACACACACACACACACACACACATACACACACTGCAGTCCCCTCTGGCAGCAGGCCTCATTAAAGCTGTGGCGCGCTCAATGGCCTGTCGCACCACATCTCTCTGCCCATTTATCTGGAGGTGACCGTTGTTGCGTGGTAGCGTGCAGGCGGCAGTATGTGAGTGTGCGTGTGTGTGTGCGCGCGCTAGCGTATCAGTAGGTCACTGTGTTAGAGATGTTCACTGTCTGTGTCAATTTACCCGCGTTCATTCCACCACGGGCATCTGGTATCAGATCTAATGGAAGGTCTCTGGTCTGTTCACTCACGTGAACAGGAATGTCTTTTTGGCAGCGAAGCAGGAAAGCTTAACAGGAACGTTGAGCTTAATTTGAAAGCACAGAGTGTTAGTAAAGGTTGTAAAAAGAAGGAATAATTCCTTCGGTCTCGTGTGTGCCCTTCCCCCTTTTTATGTACCAATGCAGTCCGTGCTTAAAATAGCTGGTAATTTATGCTGTGGATATACCGTTGGCTTCCTGTTTATTTTTGTGCATCTTTTGCTTTGCAAGCCTGTCTGAAACCCTTTTGCTATTTTGACATGTTTTCACCTTATCACAATTCCCTGCAGGGATAATCCAAGGACGACCTCGTCTGCAGGTGGATAGTTTTAGCTGTCAGGCCACATTTCTGCAGGAACCACAGTGAAGAACACACACAGAGGGGGACAGGGAGGGAGGTAATTGATTCCATGACACTCAGGGGGGGGGGGGGAGGAATGAAAGATGTCTCGTTGTATCGCATGAAACACAAATGGGGGATCAGATGTCCTTGTTAGACATGTTAAGAGTGTGGGTGGTTTCACTGGATGAGTTTTTCACCCAAGCATCACAACTCTAAAGCTCTACCTGTTTCATTCATTGATCTGCATCAATCCCAAACTCTGTCGGCAAATGCACCTGTCAGTGAAAGCTCTCCGGTTTCCTCACCTCCCGTCTGTACATTGATGCTTCACCTGACCGGTTCATGTTCTTTCAAGTCCCAGAAGACATGCGCTACAGAAGCTGGAAGCTTCCAAAGGGTAGTTGTGACCTCCACAACTGATTTTTAAGGGATCACTCGGGCCGCAGTTCCCTTCCCAATATGAGGCCCAGTCCCCTTTCATCTCTGGCTTTCCCACTGAGTAGTCCCGGTGTGGGCCTTCATGACCGTGTACGACCAGCTTACTGTTTTCTCACACACACACACACACACACACACACACACACACATTGGTAACAAAAAAAAAAAAAACATTGGTTCTTTAGTCGCAGCTGCACGAGTTATTCCGACTTTTGGCTGCTAGTGTGGGTCAAGCTCCACTCTGAAAACACCGGTACCTGCATCTCCATCTGCAATCCAGGTCCAACATTTGGAGTCTCAGAGGGCGGGGCCTGATGACGGTCATTTCTACTCCTCCCCTCAGTCTTTACAAACAGCCGGGCTCAACACGACAAATAAACTGACTGTATGAAACGGGCGGATGTCCCCTTTAACGACTCGAGTGGAGTCCCTCCCAATTCATTCATTCATTTTAACCTGCTAACTGACCCCAAACCCCCCCTCTCCACCCAGGTGTGCCTTGTTATCTCGTCACGACTGTTCCATTGATTATAAAAGTTTGACTTCTGTCACTGCAGAGTTAATGTGAAGTAAATGACGTTCACTTTGTGTTTTTTTAGGATTCATCTTCAGGTGGTGTTAAAGTGGAAAGTAATCAGAGGAAAGTGGGAGAGAGGATGCTTAGAATATACGCTGCACATTTTAAACCCTCCTAAAACTATACAGGAAGTGAGGCAGTTTTCAGAGAGGATTAATGCACATTTGGATTGTTGTATGAAGACTCCGAGGCTCAATCAGAAGATGGCGCTGAGTCTGATTAAATGTCCACTTGTGACATCACTAAGGTCAGCATGTATTTAGCAGCGCAACACACACACACACCTTAATCTCTGACTGGACCTTTTTCAGTGATTAAATTGCATTGTGGGTAACCAGGGCGCCGGGGGTTTCGGCGAGGAAAGAATGCCTGCAAAGAAAAGCAACGATATCTCTGGTTCTGCTGCATCGGTTTGGATCTGAAGTGAGATATCAAACCAGCGCCACGTGGATTTCCGTTCATTACCAACTGGAGGGGTCCTCTTCACGTGAATTCATCCATTCATCGCAACATCACGATGTTCACGACTCGATCACGAGTTCGGGAGGCAATACGGTTTCCTGAATCGTTGTTGTAACTACATATAATCAAAGAATACTCGTATACGTTATTTGTCATGGTGGGTACAGCATGGTTCTGGGTATTGATTAAGTGCTTTATTTATTTTTGGAGGCAATGCTTGGCTATTTCTACTTCCACTTTGTCTTTCTGCTTTGGGAATGATGCCCTCGGAAGTCATGAATTAGTAATGGCGGACCTCGGTGCTGAGAGAAAAGTGCTAAAACGGAGGCAGGTCAATTTGGCCTCGCCCGTTGGTTAGTGCACATTTCATCTCAGGAAGGGGACATGAGATCAATTAAACCGAATTTAGATTTCTAAATAATTATTTGAATCAAATGGACGGAAGACACAATAGTTTGATGTTACCAGTTTTGCAGATATTGTCATGTATGTCCGTGTTACATTTCCAACAAATCATTTAGAAATTTAACCAACGACAATTGTGATTAAAAGTTGAAGGAGTGGGGGGGGGGGGGGGGGGGGAGACCGTGCATGAGCGGTGCGGTGCGTTTTTTTTTTTTTTTGAACGCACGCGTTAGTGATCGAGACGTGGGTCGGTGCTGCTGTGAAAAGACGCGACGTACACAAATACACGCCTGTGTTACTTCGCGGGCACCCCGCCGTTGAGGCGACGCTGAAATGACGAGCGACGCACTTCAAGAATAACACAGAGTGAAGAGCAATAGAGCAGACGACATGGCTGAGCATGACACTGAGTGCACATTGCTCCCCTCATACGATAATGCCTGCACGGTGTCAACAAGCACCTTCCCATCCTCAGCGGGCCGCTGGTGTCCCTAAAAATAACAACGCAGTGCAGCGACACCTCAGTGGAGACCTCCTCACAGGAGGCCGGTTCCTACAGACCCTTCCACCCTCCCGCTCTGTGACCCCCCCCCCTCACCCTTTCCGCAGACTGTGAGACTGTGTGACTCGCAGGAGGAGACTTTTCCAACGAGTCTTAATCGTAAATGCATTTTTCATGAGAACTCGAAGGGCCTCGTAATCCTCAATCACCTGTTTTTTACCGTCCCCCCAAAGTCTGCGGAAAACAAGGCATTATTACGTGGTGTAATTCAGCCTGCGTACAAGACGGACCCCTTGTATCGTACCCCACCCCCCCCCCCCCCTCGTCCCTCCGGCCCTCTTCTTCCACCGGACGGGGGGAGGCTAAAATGAGTGTGTAATTATAGCGGCTGGCTCTCGGCTGTGTGTCGCTCTAATGGAACAACGCGGCCCTCCTCCTCCGCGTCACCTCGGTCGACGGCCCCGCGGTCCCCCCCCCTCCCCCGCTGCCAGCTCGCGCTCTTCCAGCCTCCAATTGGAACCAACGTGAGACAGAGAGACAAAACGACTCCTTCTTTACTCCACCATGCATCCAACCAAGTTGACCCGCCTGTGGTTACGTTCATGTGGTGGGACCGTTTGGTTTTCGGGGGTCATTAGAAGCTCCCCATCTCGTCCCCATTCGAATTGTAAAAGCACGGCCCAACCCCCCCCCCCCCCCCCCCCCCATGACCCGGATCCGTCTCCCACTTGTTTACAGCTGCGGCGTTACGTAAGATGTTTCAGGATCTGGGGTCATCTTTTTTTAAGGGTTGTTTTTTTTTCCGAGCACGTTGGGGGTGAGGGGGGGGGGGGGGGGCGTTTGGTCGAGGTTCAGAGGAGAGTGAGCGAGTAGTACAACACTTCGCACGGTCGTCCCCGCGTCACTTTAATAGCAGGGCAAGAAAAAAATAGAAAAGGAGGAAATGTGTTGCAGCGTAATTGCTCATCTTATAAAGCTTTTTTTTTTTTTCCACCAAGGAAAACAAGAGCGCGAGGAGAGCAAAGGGGATAAAAGTGTGTCGCCACAAAGCCATTAAAAAAAAGAAGAGAAAAACAAGCCGCGCTGCCTCCTGAAACGGAGAAATATCGAGCAGAGCAAATGCCGCAACCTTCGTAGTTATAAGTTTGAATTTAGCACATTGCTCCTTGTAGCTGCTGGTGAGACCACCAGCAGCTACAAGGAGGTCCACAGTGGGCCCCTCCGCTGTGATTCAGATGAAGGGTTTTTCTTCGAAGGGTCTCCTCAAAAGATGTAAAAACATGGAGCCCCGTCACAGCACCATGTCGCACTGACACGCGTCTTTCCAACAGTTTCTTATGGTGGAACCGGCAGTTTGAGTTTTGGATTTTTGGATGTCGCCCCCCCCCCCCCCACACACCCGGGAGCTCCCGGTAGTTTCATGCAGCGGGCGGTCTTCCTTCAATCAGCCTTTTGAAGCCCCTTTGCTCTTCATCCGCACAGAGTGCAACCGAACGATCAGAGGGAGGATTGTGTTTTTTCGCGGTACGTATCAGCTGCACACACGTAGCGGTTGTATGATATTTGCATAATAATGTCTCCTTTCAAATTGGTTTTCTGGGTGTGCTAGTGAGATACAATAAGTGTTCCTCCTCTGCAGCAACGACAGTTTCATCCAAGTGAATTGAACAGTATCATCGCGTTGTTATCACTTCCTGCTATTTGTTGACTTTCTCCTTTTATATTGCTTACCATCTGTGGCTCACACTCCTGTCTTTATTGTGCTCACATGATGCAACAGATGCCTGCTTTTGGCTCACCTCCTGTCTTCCTTTTTTTTAATTGGGGAGGAAACATCCCGCCGTCCTGGTGACTCCTCCTTTAGGGACAATAAAACACGAGCTAATCTGACTCTAGGAGTGGACTAGCCTGCCGCCCTTTGACACTGTGAGGTTAACCCTCCTAATTACCTTCAAATGTACCAACACCTTTGACCACTGGGGTCAGTTTGACCCCAGCGATTTAAAACACCCAGAAAATGATTAAAATTACATTTTTTCCCCCAGGTTTATGTATTTGTAACTTTGTGCTAGTTTGTTAACTACATAGATAGAACATTCAATTAAAAAACAAAAAGACACCCACCCACTTAAACATCCGGAAATACCCGTTAAGCGACTATGGAGAAATATGCAGATCAGAACAAAATGTCACTTATTGACCATTTAAAAGATATCTTTTTTGTAACATACTATAATAATATTATATTATTATAATATGTGATATATTTCCAGTGTCAGCAGCCTAAAGGCTTGCTGTTGCTTCGCCTTTTGACTTGTACATTTCTGCCAAAAAGAGCAAACCCAATGTAGGCCTGCAGGTCGGTCACATCACACACACACACACACACACACACACACACACACACACACACACACCTCTGCCCTCTACATTTCTCTTCTAAAAGTCGATCCTTTTCCATTGATGGTGTTATGAAGAGCTCCAATGCTTGATTTCATGTCATGGACTTGGCTGACTCTGTCAGAACCTGGAAGCATTCTGATGACATTAGAAGCACTAAGTCCACCTGTTGTTCGTGTGGGGAGACAGACCATAATAACTTTTTGGAGGGGCAGAGTGTTTGCTGGTGGTTGAGAGACAACAGGAGGGTCAATAATGAGGGTCTTATTCTCCTATCAGAGGAGGATGCCTCATAATCAGGGGTCCTCCTCAACGTCATCTTTTGTCTCAGGCACGTTCTCCTCTAGGTCACATGATCAAAGAGCTGTGACAACACCTCATTGGCAGAAAATCTTTTTTTAGAAGTAATTTTCAGTTGAGAGAGAGAGAGCAGAATAATAAAGCAGCCAAAGCACCAAGATGAACGCTTTAGAAGGCTGCTGGTCAGGTGGTCAGTCTCCCAGTAGCCCCTGGTGCAGCAGTCCCAGCTCCTTCAGCCCCACCAGCTCAATCTATACCGAGTTCTGGTGTGCATTCAAACTCCAGCACTCATTAAAATAAGGTACTCGCGATCCCACGTGGACCTTCGGTCAGGAACCTCTTTCTGGTTCTGTGGGGGATGTGGAAGAACGTGGGGAGGGGAGGGGGCTTCTTGCAAAGAGCTGGAGGCTGTTTTCTTTTTTGATGGTTGCCACCAGAGCAGCAACAAACCCGGCGCGCGCTCTCGTGCCGTTTTTAGCTGTTTGATCTCTCCTCTCAGTCCTCGGCGGCCGCAATGCCCGCCGAGCCTCCGTTTCCACCACTTTACGCAGTCGGGCCATTTCACAAGAGTCCCCGTGAGCTTTAATGAGCAGCAGTGGAGTCAGCCAACACCAAGGAACCACTTATTTAGTCTTAGCCTAGGCGAGCTAATTTAGAATGAGCTAAAAAAGAACTAGATGCAAAAGTTAAAACCTTTCATTGTTTCCATTGTGTCTCTATAAACCAAAATGAAGCCACTGGGCAGAAACCAAACTGGAATTTAAAGGGAGCATCGTTCCCTGATACCATTTAACTGTCAAAGCAGATGCAAGGATATATTTTGTATTTAGTGTGATGTATTTACCCGCAGAGACTTTTTTTTTCTTTCTTTACGGTGTTGTTGTCTCTGAGGTTCAGTCGTAAATCACAAGGCCATAAAGAGACGTCGGTGCAGCGATTTTAAAGCAGCGGCGGCCCCCACTAAAGCTGAAAGAACATCTCTTAGGGCCATTCTGAGCACATCTGAAAATACCACCTCCCAGAATGCTGCGCTGCACCAACACAAGAAAGCGCGTTACCTGGGGGGGGCAGAGGTGTATTCATCTGGCACAAATCCACTCCATAACCCCCCCCCCCCCCACACCCCGCGATGGGTCAGATGCACAAAGCTGTGGATTCAAAACATGTTCTGGTCAACAGTGGTGGCCGGGGAGGTAGTTTCCTCAGGTTCTGTTTGACGAATGTTTTGTTGCAAACACACACACACACACACACACACACACACACACACAGTCAGTACTGTATTTGGGTAGAGACGGTGCTATTTTACTGAAAGGGTCCGAAGGTGTCACTGTGTTGGTTCGGAATTCCACACAAACTGAAAAAATGATCTGTTACACTTGTACAAAAAAACAGATAAAATCCTGATCACAGCCAAATCAAAGTGGCTGTGAATCACAGTGGAGCATTGCATTACCTGTGATATAAGGTGGCATCAAGAGATCAATGACCCATTTCAATTCAGGGAGGAAAGTGAAGCACCGTGATTTCAATCCACAGCAAGCTACAGAATGCAGATGATTGTGTGTTGCTGTATCCAGTGAAGGGACACGCTTTGACAAACGCACACCGGAATGCACTAAAAAATATGCAGAGGAGAAGAATGAGGTCACTCCTGGACTTTGTTTGTTCTCCTTTGCCCACCCGTGCAGAGAACTCACCTGCTGGATTGGCAACCACAATCCGGATCGAACCGGCTTCATCGCGTTTATTTGCCCAAAGGCAGATTTTGGTATTGCTGGTGCACTGAGAGAGTGACTCCTCCCCCCCGCTCTCGGCCTCCTCTTTCTCCTTTTCGAAGTAGTTTCTCGGGGCCTTTTGACCACATCCAATGAGTGTAATAAACCTTAGTTTGAAAATGCACCTCGAGCTGAACATTCATGGACTTTTACATCATCCCATCATCCCACCATCGCAGTCACATCCACGGGTTGCAGTTGTTTCGCAATCCCTCCCAACATGAATTTCACCTGCATGAGCCTCCATCAAAGTCATTGGTACTTTAGTGTGGCCAACGGATGCTAATTGAGTGGGACCATTTTTTCTTCAAATCTCATGTTCCATTTTGCCGTTTGACGCGCTGTGCAAGACACACGGGACACAAGCGGAAGGGTGCAGATACGTCGGGAGCATCGGAGCTGCTTTACTGAACGATGATGAACACATGCATCTGTGAACCACGTGCCACATGCCAAATGTATTTATATTTCTCATCACGCGTTAAAATAAGACCCCCGACACCCGTATTCGTTGCGCGCCGCCGCCGTCTCCTCTCCTCATTTGGACCGGAAAATAAGAGAAAGTTGCTGCAGCGTCAGGAACCAGAACCGAATGTGTGAAGCATTCGCACGTTGCTGCGTTCTAATAATTCTCTTCACTCTCTAACCACTTTGGAAAATGATACCAAACGTTGGCATCGTGAGAGTGTCAGTGAGCGGGTATGGATTTCAACCCAAAGCACGTGCACACACATGCAATCACATGCACACACGTGCACACACGTGCACACACATTCACACACATGCACACGGGGATGAAGCAGGGATCAAATCCCAATGTCTCTGACACTTGTGGAGGCACTATTTTTCTACATTTCTTTTATCATTTTCCTCCACTTTCTCAGCCACACCATTACACCCCCCCCCCCCCATTTCTCTCTTAATCTTCATCCATCTCGCTCTTTTATCCCTCTCTCCCTCTCTCTCATGTTTATTTCATCGGGCCTGCAAGCGCCTCAGAATAAATAAATGATACATTTCATTATGCATTCATTTCGAAGCTCCTTTTCAGGAAAAGCACCAAGCTTATTTATCGCTTCTGTTTTACCTCCAAAATGACCGAAATCAGACATCATCATGAGGGTCCGACTGCCCACACCTGATTTCCCACGAAGTCCACATTGGTCGCCCACCCACCTCCCCCCCCACCCCGACACCGCTGACGATGGCGGCTCTGATCCCGGGGAATAGAGACGGCGAGGAGGAGGCAGAGGACACCAAAGGAATGCTCCCTTGGATTAAATCATGGCGGACGCTCGTCGAGTCGAATCAGGCAGCGTTCATGTTTTTCTGAAAGCATCACGGTGAAGTCGCTTTACTTTTCATTTATGTATAGCAGCCCTGCGGTGAGAGATGTCAGCGGAAAGTCAATTTTGTTACATTCATGGTCTTGGCTTTTCCTCCTGCAGAAGAGCCTTTTCACGCTGGGGGGGTGGGGGGGGGGGGGGGGGGGGGCTCAGTTTGACCTAGGGCCAGTAGAAATGTTTAAAACGCGGTTTATTCCCCTTCACACGTGGACACCAACACTCAATCCAAAAATGGCACACGCATGGCACATTGAAAGCTCCACACAGGACAACAACACACGCATGTGGACACACTCCCTCCCCCACTCCCCCCCATATGGACCCTCGTGGCCATCTGTCCCACTGTCTGGATGCCAGGAGCGGCTCATCGAATCTCCTCTTTTTCTCTCTCCATGGGACCACAGTGCGCCCCCCCCCCCTCTGCAGCTACTGAACTGTAGTAACCCAACACGAACACTACGCACGAGCGGCATCCCAGAGGAGCAGGTCCCAGGAGCCCCCCCCGACCCCCCCCCCCCGAGCCGTGGGGGGTCGGGCCGTCTCCACCACTGGGATGTTGGAGCAGCAAAAATATGGAATTTTCATTGGGGAAATAGATGGACGGTTTATGCATCCAGTTGGGACCCTGAGACGTTCAAAATGAAGTGTTTATAAGAATCCTTTCTTAGGAAGGTTTTTGCAGTGACAAATTGTTGTTGTTGTTGTTTGTAAGGATGTCGTATAAAGGAGATTTTTAAAAAGGGTTCCTATGCAATGTACTTCTTACTTACATTTCCTAAAAACCACAATGCCCAGTTTTAGAGAATAACAGATAAACCCAGACTTCATATGAAATGAAAAAATACATTTGACCTATTTTTCTTGGTTAACCTGCAACTGCTAACAGCAAACTGTACCCGCATTTGTACATTGGCTCTTTAAAAGCACCCTGCACGTTTCCTCTCTCTCACATCTCACATATGTTTGTGTTATAGGCGTTATTCCCCTTTCTAAATATGTACCTGTTCCCGTTATGGGTGCCACAACAGTGGTATCTCAACAAAACCCCCCCCAAAAAAAGAGTATGACTCACACTCCCAAACCCTGGTGCCTGTGGAGAAGGAGCCCCAGGGGAGCCAGTCTGTTAGCGAGGCTGTAGCAGCGAGCTGATTGGCTCCCCTTAAAAGGTGTGACGCTCTCCTCTGACATGTCACTTCATCCCAGAGAAGAAAAAAAAAGCCACTTTGCAATTCCATCTGAGAGGGAAAACAAGGGAGGAAACAGGGTTATTTCTGAGTCTTTCCTTCTGCCTTTGATCACATGCATTTTTATGGAATAGAAGCAACGGCGGCGATGGGGATGAAAGGATATTTGTGTATTTAACATCAGCTCCTGTTATTTCACATGAAACTGGATTAATTATACGTGTCAATCGCATCGGCAGAAAAACACGAGATTGACAAAACTCTGTAGCTGTGCCACCTTCCAACCATCGATCCATCCAACCATCAGTTGGAGCTGGAGTCTATCAGAGGCAGGGAGGGGGGAGGGGGCGTGGGGGGGGGGAGGCTATTTAAGACATTTCCAATGCATCCAAAACAAAATAAAAACACAGCCACCAGACGCCGTCACACTCTTCTTTGACAGGAATTTCTGGTTTACGTCAAACACGTACAAGGGGTTCGACTTGTTGAGATGCTAAACCTCGTCTTAACGGAACAGAGCTACGACCCCAGCACCATCATCTCCATCATCTCCATCATCATCATCATCATCATCATCATCACCATCCTCATCCCAGAGCGGAGCAGAGAGACGATGTTCACTACACGGATCAGTCGGTGTTGTCATTGGATTTGTTTTTATTGACTCCCTTGTATGACATGCGATTTAGTGACGATGCCAACTGAGCGGCCAAATAAACCAATGATCAAATAAAGGTGGCCGGTTGAAGAAGGACCCGTCTGGGACCCCCCCCCCCCCCCCCCCCCCCCCCTTGCTGTGGCTGTATTTTGGTCCGTTTGCGCGGCCTTTGGTTCACACGATAGCCTGCCTGGCGGAACTGTGACACAAAACAAAACCAAAAAAAAAAAGAAGGTACAACTCGGAGTGACGGATCAGCAAATCCCGACCCACTTAAACCCCGCCGCGTTGCCCATGATGCCGTGTTCAGACGCGGCGCTCCGCTTTGATGCCCGTCGTGGCTCTGCACCTCGCAGAGAGCAGGCGAGCGTGTGGGAAGCCAACTTCATTTTGGTAGCAGTCACCGGCGGAAAGAAGATGGCATTTGCATGAAACCGCGGCGTCTGAGGGAATAACCGGAATGCTCCACACCACAAAGGCTCCAAAAGCAGCCGTGTTGTCTTCTTGCTCCTCCACATGCTGTCGTGAAAAGTGAAATGAATGAACACATTATGAAAATTATGGAGAATTCTATAATCAAAATAAATTTCTATCCTATGAAATTAAGAATTACATTGAGGAATTTCACATTCACGCCAGTAGCCTACTTAAATCCTTATTTATAATTGAATATATTATTCTAATGCATACAAATTAGGAAAATACATTGAAGTTTTGCTGTAGTGCAATGATCCGTGATTTTTAGCCTACATCCTTTGTGCGAAGGCCAATAAAAAGCTGAAAGCTTTTGAGGCCGCCTTTGACCTGACCTGAAGCGCAAGAGGAACAAAGCCAAAAAGAGAGAAACGTGCGCTAAACGCCATCGTTACGTCACTGCACAGCAAACACATGGCGTCGATGGAGTAAACCAGCCGGTAAAGGTGATGAATATTAATGGTTGGTTATATCTCAAGTGGATAATTGTGTCACGTTTGGCCACGACTCGGTGACCACACGTCAACACCGAGGAGCCTGTGGGTTCTTTTATTTACGTAAATGCTGTGACACATTTAGAAACACGTTGGTGGAAAGTGGAGCGAGAAGCATTGAACCTTTTAGCCATCTTCCCCTGAAGTGTTGACTAATGTATGCTAACCTTTAGATTGAATCACGCAGAACTAAGTCCTTTATAACCAAGGTGTGTGTGTGTGTGTAAAGAATGTTTAACTGGTTCGTTTACACCAAAGAGCCGTCATGCCGCAACCTCGTAATAACCGGCGATCATAGTAATGTTATTTCAAAAGACAAAAGTCTGTGTTTCTTTGTCGAGTATTTTTAAGTAACAATACATTTTTATGAAGCAACACCCGTATCAGTGATGCAGCTTATAACCAGATACCAAACGCAGCATATCATGGAGTTTTAATTAAAGTTAAACTGGTTGGTTTAATTCATCTGCCAAATTCCAAAGGTACAAATGATTGAGTCGGAGCTGAAAT
This sequence comes from Pungitius pungitius, assembly GCF_949316345.1. Classification (NCBI taxonomy): domain Eukaryota; kingdom Metazoa; phylum Chordata; class Actinopteri; order Perciformes; family Gasterosteidae; genus Pungitius; species Pungitius pungitius. The sequence goes on from NC_084917.1 coordinate 3,167,027, forward strand.
TGACCAAAAACGAGAACATTTCCCAACATTATACCTGCATTAACATTTTTTTGGGCCATATGGGGTCAGCGGTCTTTCAACAACATTATCCTCCGTCTGGATGTAAGTCCACAAAGTTCACCAGCTAGCTGCTAACGGTGCTGAGCAGGTAGCGTACGATGGGACTATTGTTTCAATGCAGCAACATGAACCACAGGTCCAGTCCAAATGCTGAGAGACATTTCAAAAAACAAACCCTTCTGTCAATATTTTTCCTCCCCCAACCCTGAGCCCAGCGTGTCATCGCTGCAGGTTCTCGCTTCAAGTAAGCGTTGCTTTGTTCGGGAAATAATTGTTCTTTTGGTTTTTCTTTTCAGTGAAATGTCTTCCTGGGAACAGCCGCATCTTCTTTATCTCTCTGAGAGAATTCGTCAGTGCGGAAAGTGGAAGAAAGAACCATTTCCGTCACACTAATTAAAAAGATAAACCCGTGTCGCAATGCACCTCCAGCTGAACGCTATCGCGCACGTCAGCGCGCCGAAATTTGTCACCCCGTGTTTGGTTGTGGTTCATGCACCTGGATGCATCTTGAATCCCCCCGAGAGGCGGAGACACTCTAATGAGTTCATGGAGAGTTAATCCGACGGGGGGGGGACGGCGGAGCGGGGGTTAGGAAGAGGCCCTGCAGGTTTTTGATTGATGATCACAAAGCATCCAGGACCTCTCAAGGTTGACGCTCCTCTAAAGTGTCACTTCCCCGCATCGTGAATTACAAAAATGTCACAATCGAAGACCCCCCCCCCCCCCCCCCCACCGGTGGGGTTTTGTTGAGCGGACTCACTCTGAGACAAACACACACGTCGGCGTCTTACTCTCTATTTGCTCCATTTTTTTTTCTTCTTTTCTTCGCCGTCTGCCTCCTCTGCAGTGACTCATCCATCTACAGACACATATTTTCACAACTCGGGGCGAAACTCACATTTTTTTGACACTCCTCGCGGAGTCGCACCTCACAGACGAGGTGTCGGATTCTGCTTTTTTTTTTTCTTTCTCCTTTCTACTGAAGTTGCATCTTTTTCAAGTGCGAGTTGGCCTTCGGTGCACGTTTCCACTTGGGCGGAAGGAGGCCGGACGTTGTGTGTTTGGAACGTCGTCCTTTAGGGTGAAAATGGGAACACGTCGCACAATGGACTCACAAAACGGAGACATTTATTCAGTTTCAAGAGATGACGGTGGCTTCGTGGACCTCTCTTTTGAAGCACTTCTTTGTTTACTCTCTGTCGGGCTCAGTATGTGAGCCCGGCGCCCGTCTCTCTGGCAGTCAGACTGCTCATTAGTGCCCCCGGTCGAGAGATGAAACTGTACCAAAAAAACACAGGATCAACAATGCGGAGTCACCCCTGTTCTTTTAGTGACGGTAGTGAAGGCTTCGCTCATCCAAACATCCCTCCATCGCACATTACTGGGCCTTCGTGCACTTGGGAGGAAGTGGGCCTTTTAGGGTGTAAATTTGACCGTGGAAGGAGCTGTTTGTTGGCTCCCTTAGTGGATGGAGGGAGTTCAGTTGTTTGGAGGTGTCATTATCAGTGACCTAAATGTGGGATTTTGCTTCAGTGTTCTGGCCGCCCACTGATTTCTGAAAGGCTTTTGGCACGAATCATCGGTTTAAAGCTGCTATGATCGGTATTTCTCTTTGTTCACAGTGAATAACCGCTCGACTAATTCCTTTGATGTATTTTGATGGAAGTGCTTGCGTTTGTAGGTTATATTTGAGCGCAGAACTTATACTTTTAAAGTTGAATAGATGCTTTAACTTTTAAGGAAAGGATCTGAAATCTTCATCCACAGCTGAACATTTTCAGCCGTAATAATGATGTTTACTAAATGATGTGCTTTCTTAGTTCTTTATGCTTTCCGCTCTTGCTCTTTTGGCAGAAGATGGTTCTTTCTTGCCGTAAGTTCATGAGTTGAATTGTTCTTGAAGACCTTGAAAAGAGCTGCCAGAAATACATTTGCATCTTTGCAACCAAATATTAGTTCTGGTGGCAATGATTTGACCACGTATGTAAATTGATACAGGTCTACAACTGCTATTGTATTAAGAAAACATCCCTATCGGCATACAACATTAGGTCCAAACATATGAGTGTTCACATCTGTCGGTTTTTACCCGTGTGTGCGTGTGTGAGTGATGAAATACGCTAAGGTGCACTGAGATAAATGAACTGTGACAGCGCTCGATAGTCTTTTTCTGCCCGGCGGGTCACATTGAGCTGTGGACACTCCAGCACTGCGCCCCTTTCATCGCGGATCCAGGAGCGGCGGCTGACCTCACACGACTCGGACCGAAGACACGTCACAACAGAGGGCCGTGTCGGGTTACTCAGCCGCCGCGTGTCTGCGGAGCGACTGGCCGCGCACGATCGTCTCTGATCGCCTTCCTCCGCCTGGCAGTGACCGGAGGACATTGAGACGTTACGAGGGGAGAGTAGTGCACGAGTAAATCTTCGTCTGGCGGCGGGCCTCGCGCGACCTTGAGCGTGTCGCGGGCGCGGCAGTGACAGAGTTGTGCTTGAATCCACGGGGCTACACCTCTGGGAATAACACAGAGGAAGTGAGAGGAAGATGGAGAGGACGCCTGAGATGAGACTAGACGACAGTTCAACAGCTTAGGAAATACATCTATTTGCTTTTTCGTGAGAGATATGAGGACATCCGTGCCACTCTATTTCTGCTTAGTATCAACGTCGAGTGAGCTAGCGATTAGCTTAGCAATTAGCAATTAAGACTGGTTCAAAGACTGGGCGGGGTGGGCTTGCCTGGCTTTGTGAGAAGGTAGCAAACATGACGCTATCTAATTACAAATCACATCTTTGGACAGAGCCTAGAGGATCAGTTAGCTGCTTCCTATCGCAAGGGAAGCAGTCATTATGCTAAGCTAATCACATTTCCTGCTGGCTCCAAAGTAATGGTGGTATCACTGTCATCATCTCACTCTTGCCAATAAGCTAATAGGCCTTTTTCACAAAATATGGTGAAAGTAGCCAAAAATCACAGTTTGTGGCACAAACGTTACGAAGCATTAAAATGACCTGTCAAGGTACAATCTGTGTTCCTGTTGGATTTACCACACTACAAACTCCCTCTGCTTTTCAAAGAGAGGGAGCTGATGGAGTGACGGAGTCATCCCACACAGCTTCAAACCTCACTTCACTGATAAAAAAAAAAAACGCAGACCGCAATCCAGCCGTCAGCCACTGTGCTGCTGCTCGTCATCCATTCTCTGACGGTGAAAACAGGGCATCGCGTTGCTCAGCTTCAAACCAAGTGGGAGGTCAGACGCGTGACGGCAGGCGGGGAGAAAAATAGAATGCGCGGCGGGCTTCGAAATCTCTGCCGGCAATCAGCCTGCGATCCGACGCGGCTGTCTTGTGCGTGCGTGCCAATGCACAGTCGTCATTCGCTGTACCTTCCTGGAGTGGCTTAGTTTCCCCGCAACTACCCTCATTTAACCTTTGAATAAAACGTAATTGGGCTACGTTTCTGGCCTTTTCTTAACCTTTCTGATTGCACCGAACAGGTGTCCTCACATGGTCGCCGAGCCTGTCAAAACTATGACGCCCCAGACGCCCATCAAAGGTCAGTGTTACGTTCAGTGTCACACGCAAACTGAATAGGGGGCAGAGAGAAAAATGTAAATAATTTAAGAATTAGGCTGATTTGACCAGATGGGCATTACTTAATTCCTGCAGTCACTGTCCAGCATATGGGGATGTGGTACCGTTCAACATGAACAAGAGTACAATCACATCTCCACTAGTGAAAAGAAAGTGTATGAATGAATTCTCAAAGCCGATGAATACCAAGCCGACTTCAGCGTGAGGCAACTTGTGAAGGCAGCTTACTATTTGTAGTCGTAGCCATGAGCTAATGTTATTACACTATAACTTGTGTATTTCCTTGCAAGGAGATGGATGTGCTGAGCACAGTTCCCAGCCTGCAGCTAATGAGATCCCACCAGAGTCAGTAAGATCAACATTAAGACATAAAACAGCTGCATTACAGCGCTCTCCGAGGAGGTTCGAGCTCTCCTCCTCTCTCCGTCTCTCCTCTTCTCACTCCAGCTCCATCCCTCCCTCCCTCCCTCCCTCCCTCCCGCTGCTTTTCTCGTCCTCCTTTTCTTTGTTATCTCTTAATCAGCAGGCCTTGTTCAGCTCATCCCGTCAACGCTCCACTCCACGTCGCATCCACTCGACGAGAGTTCCTCCACATCTGGGTCAGTTTTTCTTATCCGAAAATGAATTTAACATGAGGCTATTTCTGGGGGCTTCCCAACACACTCGAACGCACGCAAGCTGCGCACACACAGCGGATCTGACCAACACCCCAACACAGGAAAATTAAAGGAGAAGAGTGCGTGAAGGGGAGCCAAACACACACACACACACACACACACACACACACAACACACATATCTTTGTAGTTTCACCATGCAGGCGAAAGCCATCATGGTTATTATCCTCCAGGAGCGGAGTAATCTGCTGGGAAGGGGGAAGCGAACGATTTGAATGTGTAGATAATTAAATCCGGGCCTGTGAGAGGACTAATGATGAGATTTTCTCAACGCTGCTCCACCTTATCGTTTGCATCCGAGCCGTGAAAAAAAAAAAAAAACAGCCCTGAATGTGAATCGCGCTTTCATTCGTCTCTCTCAGCCACGAACTCTTCTGAGACCAGGGGGGAGAAACCCGGCGTGGACCTTATGAAAGATGCACCAGGAGAACCGCTGCACTGGAAGCACGTCGGGCCATGGGTGAAGCAGGAAAAAAAAAAAAACAGAAATCAAATGTCCTCAGCTCCCTTTTAAATCTCTTCTTTTAAAAGAAATTTAGAATAGAAAAAGAATCACTGTAACAAGTCTTTTTTAAAAAAACCTCTATTCAACAACAATGGTCCCAGGCTAATATTCCCTCATCTGGTAAAGGGTATTTTGTCCAATGGATCCAACGTTTTCTCTTTGGTGGAAAGAACATCTTTTTCATTTGTCATATTGGATTTATTAGTGTTTAATATTCTCCCTCTATGTAGGTCGTCGGCCCCAGGCAACCCTTTGAAGAAGCGTGACGCCGTGGACGCCGCCACCCGGATCAGACGGACCTCGATGCCCCGCTGCAGCACAAAGACTTTCCTCCACCTGCCAGGTGACTTTTTCAAGGAATTGCTTTAGTTTTGAATGCTTTAGGGAAGCTGATGTGGTGCAGCTTGGAGGTAGAAAATCAAAAAGGTCGGCGTTGGGGAAGATCCTTCCGGTGAGTATAATCACCTGTTTCACCTGAATTGTTTTTTTTAATTGTCTAAACCTAGAACTAAAGAAAAATGAAAAAAAAATGTGAGCAGGACATCGATATGACGGATTCGATCAATCTGCAGACTGCGATGATTGAAGGCCGGAATTTGATTTACATTGCAATCACCTATTACTAACAACAGGTAAGTTATATTTAAAGGTAAGTAATGGTTTATACATTTCATTGAACAAAACACATAAAAGACAAAGGAATGGGAGAGATTTTGTATGGAACTAAATAACCCTTCTGTTTATTTCAGACTAACTCCTACTTGGATAGCAATGTGTTTTTTCTGTTCTCAGAATTCCCCTCTGTTCTAGCAATTTGAGATTAGTAAGTGATTTGTCTTTATATTTTAAAAACATTTCTTTAAAGAAAGGAAAGTGAGTGAAAGGAGTGTTGAAATTAACCCCTTAATTTTGTTTCTCCAGATTTAACTTGCTTTTACCCATTCTGTTGCCCATACAAAGATTTACATCTGGTTTTTTTTTAGCTTTAAAGAGATCTTTGATTGCCTGAAAGCAGAAATAGTGTTGAGTGTGTAGATATACATTTTGTATTATTAAACTTAAACAATGCTAAAAGTGACCGGATATCCTTTGAATGAATCCTGGATCAAACGTGATGCCTCCACCACACGCTGTTACTTCTTCAACAACACCCAACGTCTCTCTGCTCCAGATCTGTCCTGCTTTCTGTGGCTCAGGATCAGGACTCCTTTCATTTTATTGCACCCGCAGGGAATGCCCCTGTTGCTATTTCCTCACAACACTTTCGGATTGGGCCCAGTTTGCTGATGTGGACCATCGGTATCTGGTTCCTCCGCGTTATTGATCTGCAGCTTTGCAATTATAGACGCCTGGCGGGGGGATCATCTTGGGCTGATCGTCCGATCGATGCCGCGGCGTTCCACGATGGTCGGTGGAACCGGACTGTGGAAATGACTTCCGCTTCCTCTCTTTTCCCTCAATTACAAAAACCCCCCCAAAGTCCCACGCCGAAGGGTCATTTTCTTGTGCCGCGAGGCAGCGCTTTGAGCTTAGTTTCATCCTCTGGGAACAAGAAAAGTCTGCACAAAAGGTCATTGCAATCCATCCAACGGTGCTTTGGGGGTTTCGGTAGAGAGCGAATTAGCAGGCCGAACGACTGACCCCAGTGACATTATCATCACACCACTAAAAGAAAAGCGGACGAGTTCTGAATACAAACATCCATATTTCCTCTTGAACTTGTTTTAAGGACTAAAACCAATGACGAGGTCAATGAGCGATGGAGCTTTACGGTTATACGTATGGAAATACTCAATAACTGGGTAAATAATTGTTCCATTCCGCGGGGAGCCACTTGCAGCGTTGTTCTGACCAGCGCCCGGGTCACATGCTCAGTTCTAGCCTTACAGTTCAGAGGAAATAAAATGAATAAAAACTCAAATTAAAGTCCTACTGCGTCCGACCAGAAATTCCATCGGATGTCATCAAATATCCTCCCGGGCCTCAAATGCACCAAACGCCGGCCCTTGTCGTCCCTGGACGGCGCCGTTGGCGTCGCCCGCCGAGGTCGTCCCTCTCTGTCGCACCTTGCCGGCGCCCCGACCGCCTCGTCGGTTCCAAAAATAGGACGCCACGTTATCCTCCTCTTTCCCTTTTGATCATGGAGCCTTTCATTCCTCGACTTTCATCCTTTGATAAAATAAACCACTCCCCTACGTGCTCCCCCATCCCTCACCCTCCATCCCTTTATCGCACGACCTTCATCCCACAATATCCCTCTTAGCTGTGCCCAGGTTTAGTCTCTGCATGGCGACAGGCGACTGTGAAGTCAATTTGGGGGGGGGAAGGGCCCTTGAAGCAGAGACTTAGTATGCAAAGTGGAAACAAATTAGAACATTAAAACCTCCCCGTTCTCGCCGGCGCGCCTTTCAATTTCAGCCATTTACCGGAGCTCCACTCGGTGCCGTGAGAGACGAGCCCTCTGCCGCCTGCCGGAAGGAGCACATCGGGGGAGGATGTTTGACCCGGCGACAGCTGGCCTCGCAGAGTGAGACAGACTCCAGCTAAGAGCGGGGGAATCCTTGTTCCTCTCTCAATGTGAAATAATCTCCTGCCACTCAAACGGGCGATTCAAAGCGCAGCGTCCAATTGTTCGTTCTGGAGTCAGAGTTTTTTTTGTTGTTTTTGTTGTTGCTATATTTACATTTTGAGGACAAAGGACGTAAAAGGTCCTGTAGATGCTCGAGAAGAGAAACACGTCGTAACGTGGAAACGTTCTCCCCGACTGTTGCTTCGTCAACAGCAAACTGTGTTGCATCAGGTCGGGCCTCCAGTGGGTGTGTGTGTGTGTGTGTGTGTGTGTGTGTGAGCACGGCCGCAAGAATCTCCAGACATCTTGTTTCAAGATGTGTTGTTTCTCAGAATGTGGTTTATTCTCCTTTTGCGCTGTTTTGTTGTGCAGATGATCAAAAATAATTGCATCGTTTTTTTTTTTTTTGCTGTCTTCAACGTGCTTCAAAAGTTCAACTTTTATCCCTTCGTGAGCACATGGTACCGATTGTGGAATTATGTAATGAAGTTGATGTGTTTACACAATTTCGAAATGCAGGCTACGCTTGAAGTGCAAAATATGTCATTAAAATGAAGTGCACACTCACATATATCCACTTCCTTGATGTCTTGTTAATATCCCCCTCATTTCTCTATCTTTCATATGGAGCCAGAGCCGAGCTATTTCTAGGCTTGAGTTCCTTATTCAGAGTAAAAACATGAGCACGGTATCAATCATCCCAGTTACCTCCGGGCAAGAAATTGAACCAGCATGTTTTCCAAATATACTACTTAATTAATATGGATCCCACATGTTGAACACAGAAATGTATTTGTTATTCTTGATAATTACCTAATCTAGCTCACATATCTCCCATGATATGCAGTTTTTAGAAAAGGTTTTAGGAAAACAACAAAAAAAACCCATTAAACTTGCTCAACCTCGACAGAAATAGTTAATGCACAGCAGTTAAAAGAACATGGATTTACAAAAAATGACGTTCTTTTAGTTCAGAGCAGGTATTGATTTCATGTTAAATACCATTCAACCCCGGCTAGTATTTATCTGACGGTTAATAAATGTATTCATGGGAAAACTCTTGGCTGTGAACAACGAGTCTGATTACCTACAAATCGTCAGGTCGTGGTGCATTCGAGGACGGTTCGTGATTTCACAACACCTTTCCCTTTCAGACATAACCTTCACAGAGGGGGAGGCTGGACTGTTACACTAATTACTGCGCAAACGCCTCAATTGGGATATTCATTACGTCTTCTGCAGAGAAGGGGGGGTAAGGGTTTGCTGGGGGGCGGCGAGAGATAAACAGAAGTAGTAAAGAGGTTTTGCTGCGTGGGTAATAAGAGACCTCACAACTGTCATGAAGACAAACTAATCAAAAGGGCTGACAAGTATCTAATATACGCTGGTAATTTGTTACAGCTGAGACATCCATCAATGGCTTCATTAGCATGGAAAGGGTGATTGTGGGTAATGTCCCCGGCGCTGGCGCTATATGAGTGTGGTACTGCACATTATTGCCCTAACTGTATCACAGAGGCCTTGTCCTAGATTCCATCTTCATATATATTTCTCCTTAATCTGTGGTAATGAAATGAAATGTAAAATGGAGGGCACACTGCGTTCAAAGAACGGGGGAGTTTGGGAGAGAAAGACCAAGATAATATGGTGCAATTGAGTTAACCAGATGAGGACATAAACAAAAGACAAAGTCAAAAGGGGTGATGCTTGATAGATGCACAGATGGGACACCAAGGACAAAAAAAAGAAAAAAAAAGATTATTACAGACGCGTGTGATTCGTTCCAGCTGCACCCGATCGATCCAAATTGTCTGTGTGCAATTGGCATCTTTAATGACTGAGTGAGGGGCCTTCTTGCTGCTGTGCTTTTTTGTCGTGTTGTATCCGTTGGGTGGGTGCTAATACCCGAATGGAACAAAACTAGACAGCAGAGGTGAAAGAGAGAAACAGAAGAGGTGGAGCTGGGAGGAGGAGCACCACAAAAAAAAGTGTAGATCAACACTGAAAAATATGCCCCCCCCAAAAAAGGGCATAGTCAGCAGGATGTAATAATATCAAACCACCTTCTCCTTATCATGACTTAATTCAATGTTGGTGTAGGTTTACCAGACCCTGACGTTGGCTTTTTTGAAACCTCCGATGAAGCCACGCTAAGCTACACGTGGACTAGGTTGAACTACATGTGGACTAGGTTGAGCTACACGTGGACTAGGTTGAACTACATGTGGACTAGGTTGAGCTACACGTGGACTAGGTTGAACTACATGTGGACTAGGTTGAACTACATGTGGACTAGGTTGAACTACATGTGGACTAGGTTGAACTACATGTGGACTAGGTTGAGCTACACGTGGACCAGGTTGAACTACATGTGGACTAGGTTGAGCTACGCGTGGACTAGGTTGAACTACATGTGGACTAGGTTGAACTACATGTGGACTAGGTTGAACTACATGTGGACTAGGTTGAGCTACACGTGGACTAGGTTGAACTACATGTGGACTAGGTTGAGCTACACGTGGACTAGGTTGAACTACATGTGGACTAGGTTGAACTACATGTGGACTAGGTTGAACTACATGTGGACTAGGTTGAACTACATGTGGACTAGGTTGAGCTACATGTGGACTAGGTTGAACTACATCTGGACTAGGTTGAACTACATGTGGACTAGGTTGAACTACATGTGGACTAGGTTGAGCTACACGTGGACTAGGTTGAACTACATGTGGACTAGGTTGAGCTACACGTGGACTAGGTTGAACTACATGTGGACTAGGTTGAACTACATCTGGACTAGGTTGAACTACATGTGGACTAGGTTGAACTACATGTGGACTAGGTTGAGCTACACGTGGACTAGGTTGAACTACACGTGGACTAGGTTGAACTACATGTGGACTAGGTTGAGCTACACGTGGACTAGGTTGAACTACATGTGGACTAGGTTGAACTACATGTGGACTAGGTTGAGCTACACGTGGACCAGGTTGAACTACACGTGGACTAGGTTGAGCTACATGTGGACTAGGTTGAACTACGTGTGGACTAGGTTGAGCTACATGTGGACTGGGTTGAGCTACACGTGGACTAGGTTGAGCTACATGTGGACTAGGTTGAGCTACATGTGGACTAGGTTGAGCTACATGTGGACTAGGTTGAACTACGTGTGGTCTAGGTTGAACTACATGTGGACTAGGTTGAGCTACACATGGACTAGGTTGAACTACGTGTGGTCTAGGTTGAGCTACACATGGACTAGGTTGAGCTACATGTGGACTAGGTTGAGCTACACATGGACTAGGTTGAACTACGTGTGGTCTAGGTTGAGCTACACATGGACTAGGTTGAGCTACATGTGGACTACCTCTAGCTACGTGTTTCTTCAGAGCTGGTCATGTTTTCCCTCACAAGATACCGACGCTGCAGCAATATACTGGAGCTGTTTAATAAATGTTCTGAGAACAAATCCAATAGATCTAAGTCTCAGATATACATAAAAAAGACTTCGAGACTAATTCATAACAATTAAAAGTATCATTTGTCAATATTACTATGGAGCCAGCTAAGGGATAAAAAACATGCATAAGATGATTTACTAATTTAATTTAACATCCATCGAACTAATTCCATGATCTGTTTGTATGTATTAGCCATAGACCTGGAAGGAGACACAGCGTGTGTGTCTAGTGTGGTCTTCGTCTAAATTATGATATAATGTGTCTGTTTTTACCACCTGTGGCCATTCCAACATGCATGCGTGCCCACCCACATCACACAAGGTGATTTAGTGCCACTACCTTCCAATTGAATTTTCACACCTTTTCAGTTTTGAGTGTTATTTGTGTCCACTCCAAATGATGCACCATAGCTTGCTGGATCACGATGAAACACAGTTTGACCTTCATGCACTGTAATTGTACTGTAATTGTACTGCTATTGCAGGCGGATAGTGATGAGACCACTGTGCATCCTGTCTGACAACGAAAATGTTAAAGTAGCAATGTGTGACTAGTCGGATTTGTGTTCTTCGACATCCAAATTAAAATGTGTGTTCCTCTAATAGTTGTGTTATCCATACAACATCAAGTTTTTAACATGTCATGTGTGCAGTAGATTCCCGCAGTTTTCAAAAACGGACAAAATACTCAATAAGCAATCAAAGCAGAGTCATTAATCAGCTGCATAAAATCTCATGGCACACACGTTGAGCTTGCAAAGGGCCGATGTCGGTGAGGGTTTCTGGTGCATGGCTCACACTTGAAATATTGAATGAGCGATGTTCTGCACACCTACGTGGAAATATAACAAGGCTTCAGGGGAGTATCGCGTAAACAGCCGATGCTCGAGGTCTGCACTTTTCTGAAAGATATTCAGTTTCACATGTTGCATTTTTAAGTGTCTGCTTGCAAAAACACATTCATCATATCCCGCATTTCTGTAGTATCAAAGTAAAACACATAGGATTTACAGCCTGGATTTGTTGTGAACAGGTTTTGTCGGATCAGCTTTTTTTTTGTCCAATCAGAGGAAAAGAAACTACAATCACGCATGCACGCATCTCCTGAGCCGGGGATTTATGCCGATGACATCTTTTTGCTTATTTCACATCGCTTGACTTTAAAATCCACTGTGGAGTTATGGATAACGGCCCTTCTTAGCCTCCTGACCCATGTGCAGTCATCCAGCAGGAGAGAGTGCAGCCGAAAAGCTCAGAACAGAGCGGGGGGGCGGGGGGGGGGGGGGGGGGGTGAGCAGAAGAGATACCGGCGGATCATTGCAGTGCCTGCAGCACTCTGTGTCTACGACTGCTTTATGAGCTACATGAGCTACATACACCTGCCCTGATTCCTGCAATATATAGCCACCTGAATTATGTTGTTAGAGGCTCTGGGTTAGGCCCATTGGTTAGGTTTCAAAGTGAAAGGAGAAACGCTGATGCAAAATAAGCTAAAAGGAAAATAAACAAATGCAGCAAAAGCTAAATACTTAAAGCAACATTGAGGTTAACTAAGGAAACCCAGAGGACAACAGAACCCACGGTGGGAAGACCTGCAAATTCAAATGTAGCTCCGATGCTGTGGCTGATTTATAAGTTCATTACGAAAGGCTATGTCTGGCATCCATCTTTGTTGCTTTGATATGCATGGGCTGTTTCTCGGCTAGTTGTGCACCCTCAATCAGAGCTGGCTGCTGCGGCGAGTCGCTCGTTGGGATCTTTACAGATCGGAGAGATGTAAAACACTCAAGTGATGTTCGGGGGAACAAAGAGGATTTGAACCAAATGCATCAAAGTGGCACAACAGAACGTCGGAGATGGGCGTACTGCATTAGTTTGTGGCCGGATACAGCTTAGAAATCAAGCATTAAATAATTCAATTTGATGTTTTCTGCAATTGTGCTAAAGTTGTATCAAAAGAAAAGAAAAAAAAGAAATCTGAGGGGAAATAAAGCGGGAAACGCTGGCACAAAACTGTTGGGAAGATTCCACAAGGACCCATTATTTTCCCGTAAGAGGAAACTAATGGCCGAGTGTCCATTCACTAATGGACCCTGCTCGCACGAAAAAACAGAGCGGAGTGGCCGACCAGATCCCAATGGCGATGGTCTCAACTCATGAGCCCGGGATGTGGCACGTTTGAATTTCCATTAAAAGAAAGCTCTCTCTGGGTGGAGGAGGGCGTGAGGCTCGAGAACAGAAGACGGAAAACAGAAAATGTAGCTTAGCAGAATGCCAACAGAGCGCCGACTACGCAAAGTAAAGAGTGTATCTGTGCAAAGGACTTGCTGTTGTTTGCATTCCCGTCGGGCCGAGGTCAGCACTGCGGTTCGGGTTTCCTACGTCCTCGATGCTCTGAGCGGCTTTTTCGGTTTTGCGAGCCGCGAAACAGCGTGCGGCTCCTCCAAAACACGAAGTTCCCAGGTGGTCCTCTGGTATGGCGGAGGTCTTCTGAGGCCCCGATGAGCACTGACAGGCTGGCGCCTCCAGATGGAAGTGACGTCCGACAGGCCTCGCTCCATTTGATTACTCCCAAGCTCATTTCTGTTCCCTTTATCACCGAGTGCCTCTCTGCTAATGTGGTTTATTTCGCCCCTGATCCGATTTGTGTTACTTTATGTGGACGATTTGGCGAGATTGTCACCTCTTGCCTACACCTCCTCCTCTCATACAACTCCGTTTATTCCAAAAAATACAGTGTTTTACTTTGATGCTGCGCTCCACTCTCAAACCTCGCCTCACGATCGATCTGCGATAAACACATTCTGCTCCTTCTCGAGCACAAAGTGCCACAGCGACACCCTTCACAGCAAAATAATTAGAGTTTACCAAAAGGTCTGCCATTGACATATGAGATGTTATTAAAGCGGTTGTTTTGCTTGCAAGAGCATTACACACAAATAACAATGCTCATGTTGACGCCGGTCCCAGTTACTTGTTTTTTTTTGCTTAATTCTTTTGCACATCTTAGCCGACACACGAAGAGGGGCCTTGCTGTTAATTACCAAGCAATGTGGGTTTAAAGTTTGGCCAAGAAGAGGGAGCCCTCCATCCTCAAAGCCCACTGGAGCCTTGGAGGCTGATCAAACGCCTGCTGCTTGCAGACGGTGGAAAACATGGCCGCCGCTCGCCAGCACGGAGTCAGACCCGCGCAGCTCAGTTCGCCCAGTCGGGCGCGACCGCTTGACAGCTCGCTGAATGTCCTCCATCCTCGATTTTTTTCGAGATTTAAAAGATGCACTTTCATCAGGGAGAGAGACGGGTGTGTGTGTGTGTTTGTGTTTGCAGACACGGGGCTTCACGCGTCGGGCCGTGAGCATCAATGTAAACGTATCCCCTGACCCTTTGAAAAAAACACACACAAAACAGCTGCTCCTTTTTAATACAGGCTTGACGGGGGTCTCCGGTAGTATTTCAAAAGGCACTTGCAATTAGCGGGCTACCAAGGTGTGTGATCAGCTGCTGTGGCTATTTCCACCCGGGTGTGTTAGTGTGGCAGAGACAAGCAACCGTGTTTGTGTAGCTAACAATGCTATTTGCACCCGGATCCTGTGAGCTGTGCTTATTGCCAACCAAACTAATTTAAATGTCTATGGGCCTCTGATGAAGGAGGAAAAAGAGAAATGGAAATGGGGACGAAGAGGTATGAAATACATGAATATTTCTTCCACCAGTAGCTGGACTCTCCACATATAACAATACGCCTTGTTTACCCCCCCGACTGATTCAACGCGGCCACAAGGTGACCCTGCTGAGATTGCCTTTTAGCTCCCGCTCACGTCTTCGGGGACTCCCCGGTGGAAATGCCGCACAGAGAGCGCGATGTCAGGACCGAAGCGGGAGAGGGAAGCGCCCATAGGTGTGGCGTGTTGAACCCGAGGCCAGATGTGTGAGAGGAAGGCTTCGAGCACCTGACGGTGGACGGGGGACCTTTTGCTTCACCTCCACCTCTTTTTCGTCCCTCTGGGGGACGTTGTTGCTCTGTTCCGCTCAATTCCCATCTCAGGAGCTTAAATTATATGGGCCCTCGTCTACAAAAAATAAAAAGAAACACAGTCCTAATTTGGAGAAATCCTGCAGCATGAGCCAGACGGATCTTGTGCTGTTGTCCACCGGGGGGGGGGGAGGGGGGGACATCTTCAGCATTTTACTGGCTGGATTTAATCTTTAGCCCAAAACTTTGCTTTCCCCTCCACTGGCCGTGTGTCAGACGGAGGCAACGAGAGCGTGAACAGCTGCGAGAGGCTTAAGTGACTGATACAGGGAGAGCGCTGCCGAGTGCTCACACTCTGAGGCTGATATGGAGAATGTGGGATGCGTGTGATGAAAGCTAAAGTGAAGGCGGCGGGGAGTATTGTAGGAAGGAAGATAGAGCAAGAAATAATTAGGCCAAGTCTGTCTCTTTTACATGTACGCCTTCCCCGTGTTGTCACTGGATGTATTTATATGCTTGAGTTTGTGCATCCTTGTTTTTGTGTTTGTATGCACATGCAGAGCTTAGTAAGCCGGCGCATGATTAATGATGAATGCAATCTGTTTTTTACTGGGTAAAGTCTTTTAAACATAATACTCTAGAAGATAAATGAGCCATTGTCTCCATTTGTGTGCAACTTAAAACACGGATTAAGGCTTTAAAGGGATTATTACCTCAGATTAGGCTTTATTGTCTATGCACAAAGGAAAATGAGGTAATGCAGATTATATTTCAAGCCATATAAAATAAGAGTTTTATTTCATTTCATAAGCTCACTGCGTCTATTCTGGTTCCCCTACACACGTGCATAATTCATATTCTGTCCAGAAGTTGGAGAAATAAATGATTAGGTTCATGCGTCACCACTGCCAGACAGCACCCATCTGCGCTGCTGAGTGTGTGTCGGCGCAGGCTGCTGTGTCTGGATTTGTGCACGAGGGAGAAAGAACAGGGACAGGAGGAGGGAACACACTGCCAGTGAGCATGCACAGCTTGAGTATATATATATATATATATTTATACATAAATATTTCAAAAAAATATAGATTTTACAGGCTCCCCATAACGGGGGAAGACAGTGTGGATGCTGCTGGGTGTTAAGGCGTGTCATTAAAAGTTTCCCAGGCGCACTGGATGGCTGTCAGAGCCCACGCCAATTAGTGCCACTTTGGGTGTCAGTCTGGTGGAGAAGAACCCTGCAGACGGAGCAGACTCCCCGCCTCGGCTGAGCGTCCCACCAAGCGGCGGCTGGGGTTCCTCGCGGAGAGGAGACGAGGCCTTTGTGTTTCATCCGCGCGACAAATTCGATTTTTTTATCTTGTTGTTGTTGTTGTTGTTCATACAGGCTACACGTGTGCAGGTCGGAGAGGAGCGGACACACAAATCCTCCCCGTTTCTTCCCCACCCGGTGGGTGTCGTGGAAGGAACCTCCGCTGGGTCAGAAATATTTACTCACACAATCCACCAGGGCTGTCCTTTTTGATGTAGTGTCCCGTATTAGCTTTGACAACCTCTTTCAATTTCCTTGGTCTTTTAAAGGCACCCCGTGGACGCGTTGACCTCTACTACATTTTAACAACAGGTTGATACGGTACAGAGCGCTAATAAAGTGGCAGAGGAAGAGTAAGTAAAGGTAACCTCTGAAAAATCCAGGGTTTTTGGAAATGTTTTGTCAACTAAACGTGTTTTGGTGATCATTAACACCTTTAATCCGTCTTAATCTTTTAAAAGGAAAGATGCGTCACATCACAGAGGGGATTACAGTTATGAAGGCAAGAGCGTAACTTTTGCTGTGTTCTGAAGAGAATTGTTCCCATGAAATCGAGCAGCAAACCATAAACACAATGCGTTTGGTCTTTAAATACAAGACACCACGAAACTAAACCCTGAGCAAAGTCACTCAAGGCCATCAATAAAAACATCTCACATTTAATGCAAAAATCAATTTGCAGCCAAACACACACAGAGGGATTCTTGAGCTTTTGAGCACAAGTTCTTCTGTAAAACATCACAGCGAAAGGAAGACGATGGACCAAGATGAGTATATGAAACAGTGGCGTTGACCACGTGGGTGGAGGAACGTTTCATGACGGCGGAGGAGCCGCTCAAGCAGCACGGGCTGTTGGATGCACAAGTGATGCCGAGTAAAGACCGTAGCATCCAAACCGACAGTATATGGATTCAAAATATCACTGAGTGTGACCTGCAGTCATTACTGATCGTGTGAGATT
The DNA here is from genome assembly GCF_949316345.1 of Pungitius pungitius. Classification (NCBI taxonomy): domain Eukaryota; kingdom Metazoa; phylum Chordata; class Actinopteri; order Perciformes; family Gasterosteidae; genus Pungitius; species Pungitius pungitius. Next base: position 3,184,136 of record NC_084917.1, read on the forward strand.
CCTGTGGTCACACTTTGCATCAATACCGAGCAACACCTGAGGAGAAATTCCATATATGTTTTTTTTTTTTAAATATTTGCAAGTAAATCAGGCTTGTGATGAATAATATATGCCTCTCTACATCTCTCTGTTTAGCCATCATCAATAGATTCTTCATATCAGCTCACTCCGTCACGTCACAACCCAGGACCTCTGTTAAATATCCAGATGACGCTGAATAATGCATGAACACAAGCGCATTAGCATGAACGCGGCGGAAAGTAATTAACTCTGGGCTGTTCAACTTGGAATTCGACGTTTTTGAAAAAAAGGCAAGTGCCCTGTTCATTATTTGTCAATTTGGAAATGAGCAGCGCGTGAACATGAAATGAAAATGCTCAACATCCTTCATCCCACTGCGATGGAGTTACGGTTCTGAGGTTCAATACCGTTGCATTGGCCGCGGTGAGACTGAGCCTGAGCAAAGATGAGGTCGACCGAGGGGTGAGAGGAAAAAAGTTTGACATTTTTAAGGAGGGATGCCACTTTGAGCCCAGTGTCTCAAATGAGGAGATCAAATCCACTCGTCACTCTAAGTGTGAAGATGAAGACGGCAGGTGGTTAGCTAAGGATAAATAAGGCAAGCATGAGGAAACAGCTAGCCAAGCTTTGTGTAACTTTATTTAAAAAAGCACCACCAGCTTCACTTAAAGTCCCTGATTACAGTGATACTTTTCACTTTGATAAAATGGGGCCGTGCGTACGATGTTGGCGGTTTTAAAGTAATAATTTTTGGCTGGGTGAATTTGAGGACGTTGCTGCTCCAGAACACTCCAGAATACTATCAAATACAAGTTAATTCAGACATTTAAAAAAAAAAAAAAAAAATCAAGGGCAGGCTTCCTCTCCGCAGACGCAGAGAGAGGGAAGAACAATCTTCACAGTTCGACAGGTTCGCAAAATTGCAACGTACAGATACAGCGACACCAGGGACCTGGACCAATTATGTGAAGAAGAGGTTCACGGCGTTATTGAAGAAGTTTGCCGAGGGCTTTTTTTTTTTTTTTTTTTTTAAGAGGGTCCCGCTCATGTGTGATGTGAAGCTTTAGTCCAGATCACGAAATATCTATCTGCAGCGGGAGGTTGGTGGAAACAAAGGTTGAGTGTAATCAGGAAATAAATGTGTACATTTCATATCTTACATTCGTCTTTTTTTTTTTTAATGGTTTTTGTTTTGTCAGAAAAAAACAGAATCAACATCTTGACTTTCAACAGAGCCGATGCTCTGCTGTTTGTGCGCATTGATCTACCCTCGTCATGTCCAAACAAAAGGGAAAAGAACAGGCAAGCGGGGGGGGGGGGGGCATCTTTTGTCCTTTTTCAATGTTTACTCAAGTATTGACATTCAAACCCGTTTAAAAATCGACAGCGTTTTTTTTCTGGAATCTTGCTTGTGACTCGGCGGGGGAGCAAATTCTGCAAATTCTGTCGACCGACATCATCCTTTTTTTCCCTGTGAAAGGGAAATGATCTTCTGCGTTCGACGTGACATCCATGAAATGCGCACCGCGAGGAGGGATTAAGCTGATCCGCCGCCAACGAGAAAATGTAATGATCACAGGCACGGAAATCAAAAAACAGAGCACAAGTCCTCCAACCCCCCCCCCGAGGCACACACACACACACACCACGAAGTACTGGCCTATTGGTTCACACACCCTACCTGAAGCTCGATTTGCTGAACTGTGAAAGGAACAACACCCGGTTCAGAAGAGGCCTTTGCCTCCTTAATGCCAGCCTTAATGACCTCTTAGATGCCACGAAACAGCTTCTCCCAAGAGGAATGGCTGCCCGATCCACTCATATGTGTGTGAGTGTGGGTCGCCGGGTGGTGGTGGTGGGGGGGGGGGGGGGGTGGTGGGGGATGCATTCAGAGCAGTGAGGCACACGTAAATCTAATCAGCAAATGAAATTTATTGTGATCGTTTCCCATGTTTGGATTCACGTAAATCATAAGGGTAAAGAGACTTCTGCCCCCCCCCCCCCCCCCCCTGGAATCTCTCCATAATGGACCAGGGCCTCTTAAGTGATCTCTAATGGAAGCGCTTGATGGAGGAGGCACTCATTCACACCACCACTACTGTAAACGGGTAAAAAAAAAAAAAAGATGCCATTGCACACAGGCACACAGGCTTTGGACTCTCCAGGGAATTGCCATGACCAGAGGGGATGAGGCTGCTGCTAATCCAGATTATATTAGGATTCCCCCTCCCCCCCCCCCCCCCTTTCCTAAACTGCATTAATCCAAAAGAAGCAACGTGTGACACAAGAACATGCCGAGGCATACGCAATGGTGACGACAAAAGCCAGTTTTACGCATCCCGCCCGAAACGGGCCGAGGGGAAAATTGGAGTAGTTTGACGTTTGTAAAAAAAAAAACCCGCTGTTTCAATCACATCCACGACAAGCGCTCTGCCAACTTGGACCCAAGCACCTGTGCGACTCAGAACGTGTGCACCAAGCACATGCTTTCCTTGAGACATCCACGGTAATTCCCGATGACGCTGTGGGGTGAGCCATCAAGTCAGCAGGGAGCTCATTGGGCGTTGGGCGACGTGCTGGAATGGAGGATAAAAAGGGCAAGCTGTGCAAATCAGCTACACGCAAACAGGCGCCGTCAAAATATCATGAAAGGGAGACGGCGAATCAAATATTAAATGCGCTTTATAACATCTGCTGCGTGCCATTGTTAGCAGGTAGGCTTACTCCTTTGGCCTACCTTGGCAGCGGAATAATATGACCAGAGGATGAACGGACGTCCAGGCGTTTATCTCTTCAGCCATTTAACTCTTGGCATTGTTTATTATCGGCAAAACATGCTAAACTGCCCGCTCTCGGGGGAGACCGGTCAAGAGAGAGAAAGGGGCGGGAACATTGCCCTTACATGGAACATGGTGCTATCAATATCACGTGACTTCAGTTACAGTTACATGCATACATACACTCTTAACACTCCCACTTATGAATGACATGTATACTGTGCAACACGTGCATGACCAAATAAACAAACAGAACAAAAACATGGCATAGTCACACATCAACATTTTACACACCAAACATGATCCCCCCAAATTTTCTTAACTTAAGTTTGGAGGCGGGCTTAGTCATAATGTCTGCGACCATGTCGTCTGTGGGACAGTAGACAAGGGACATCTTGTCCTCCCTTATGGTAGACCTGATGAAATGGTATTTTATGTCCACATGCTTAACCCGTTGTCTACACACAGGATTCCTAACAAGTGCAATTGTCCCCTGGTTATCCTCGTAGATGACCGTTTTCTCATACACATAGGAATCCATCCCTCCCAGTAGTTGCTCCAAATGAATACACTCCTGTATTGTCAGAGCTAGAGCCATGTACTCGGCTTCACATGTGGATAGTGCTACTGTGGGTTGCTTCTTGGTTTTCCAAGAGACCAGAGAACTATCTTTACCCATACTCACACAATACCCGGTGGTACTGCGTCTGTCACTAACGTCCGCAGCCCAGTCTGCGTCGCTATAGGCTCGTATGCCTAGCCGTTCTTGACTTTTTGTGAAGCAGAGCTGTTTGTCTGCAGTACCCCTGAGGTATCGCAAAACATGTTTCACCGTGACCCAATTTTCCTCTGTAGGGTCAGCAAAATGTTGTGATAACTTACTCACTACGAAACATATGTCTGGGCGTGTACAGGTTGTCAGGTAAATGAGGCTGCCGACAGCCTCCCTGTACTTCTTCACATCAGAGATTTTAGGCGCATCCTCAGAGTACTCTAACTTTGGTTCACATGGGGTTTCTCTAACCCTACACTCCTGCATGTCGAAACGTCCCAGTATTTTTTCCACGAGCCTCTTTTGTGACACTTTTACCCAGCCGTCAGACTGGCTGAAGTCCATGCCTAGAAAATGCTTCAACCTACCTAGGTCCTTCATCTTAAATCTGGAAGAAAGCATGTTTTTCACCCTCTCCAAACCCTGGGTGTTGCTGGCTGCGATGATCAGATCATCCACCCAGATAACCACTATTACTTTCCCTGTCTCTGTAGCCTCTTTTGTGTAAACACAGTGGTCTGTCGGGTTCTGAATAAAGTTGTCATCTACTAGGCACGTGTGGAGCATCTCATTCCAATTTCGCCCCGACTGCTTCAAGCCGTAGATTGACTTCTCTAGTTTACACACCAGCTCATCCCCCTCCTTTTCGTAACCTTCAGGTTGTTCCATGTAAATGTCTCGATCAATGGGGGCATGTAGGTAGGCTGTTTTCACATCCATCTGATGTAAAATCAGATCGTCTTGGGCTGCCTTCTGCATCACTACACGTATACTTGTCAGGTTTGCTGTTGGTGAGAACGTCTCGCCGTAATCTATCCCTGCTCTCTGGCTGTATCCTTTTGCTACAAACCTAGCTTTGTACTGGTCGTTCCCGTCAATGTCTCCCTTGATCGAATACACCCATTTTCCTCCCACTGCCTTCCTGCCCTCTGGTAGCTTAGTCAGGGTAAAGGTCTGGTTGTCCTCTAGGGACCTCATCTCCTCGTCCATTGCTTTCTTCCACTTTCCTGACTCAGTTGATGTCATGGCCTCTTTAAAGGTCAGAGGTACACCACAAACTGCTCGGTAGCAATAATCTACACTAGTGAGTGTACTGTCGTCATCAGCATCTTCCAGAGAATAATCTCTTAGATACCCCGGGGCTTTACGCTCCCTGGTAGGGTATCTCCCACTGTCGTGTGGTGTCACCCTAGGGTGCTTCTCATGGTTGTCCTCTGATGCAGATTGTGTACCGTCAGTCAGTACGTCGTTGTTTGGTACACTAGGCTGTGAAATCTCTACTTCCTTCTCGCAACCTCCTATGGGATCCAGTCCTAGCTCCTGTGTCTGAGTCTCATTTTCACAGGTCGTCTTGGTGACAAACTTTACCAGCCTGTGCTTCTGCACTTTTCCTTTATCGGGGTAGTAAACTAGGTAGGCGGGGCTGCTCTTGTCGTGCCCTACAAAGAATCCTCTCTCACACCTAGAATCTAGTTTGCCTCTGTCCTGCTGGTAGGCATAGCACTCTGACCCGAATTTATGCATATTAGCCAAATTGCACTTTTTACCTGTCAGTGCCGTGTATGGGGTAGTGCCTGTGTGCCTGTTAAAACACCGGTTCCTGGTATAGGCTGCTTCCTGGATGGCATAGTGCCAAAGGCTCTTGGGTAAGCCACTGTCAATGAGCTTACATCTGGCCATCTCGAAAAGAGTTCGGCCTTCCCTTTCAGCTGTCCCGTTCTGGTGCGGGGAGTAAGGACAGGAAGTCTCGTGCCTGATTTTATTCTTCCTCAGTAGGGTCTGAAACTCTCGGTTAGTGAATTCAGTCCCGTTATCTGATCTGATGCACTTCACAGTACCGTAAGGTGCTACATCTGCCAGGTACTTCTCTGTAGCCTGAACTGCATCGCTTTTTGCTTTCAGGAAATAAACAAGCACTGCCCCTGTACACACATCTGTGAAAGACTGCATGTATTTAAAACCGTCTATGGACTCATTGTTAATTGGGCCGGTTAGGTCTGTGTTCACCAGCTCAAGTGGTGTCTTTACTCTGTCAGTCGGATCTCTGTTTCTCGTCTGCGTGAACTTCCCCTCTATGCATACTGCACATTCTCTATCAGGCCTGCGCTTTGGACCCTTAATGTGCATGCCCTCTGTCACGTCCTGCAGTTTCAAGATATCGTCAAAATTACAATGGCCCATTACCTCATGCCATGTCTGGATATCATAGCTGACGTGACACGCATCATCTAGATCACACTCGGTTTGCAGGTAGTACATTCTCTTATATACATAGATTTCAAACCTTGCGCCATCCGGTGACTCTAAAACGTCTTTTCCTTCGTCGAAAAACACTTTGGCACCGTGGGCGGTAGCAGACTTCACTGAGAAGAGTTCTTGAGGGTACGAGGGAATGTAGAGAGCGTTCTTTAAAGTCACTGTACACCGGCGCCCCTCACTGGTTATGAGACATACCTGTGCGTCTCCCTTCCCTTTCACCACTCCGACAGTACGCTTCCCATCGGCGAGCTCCATACTGTGTCTCTCCGGCCTGAAAGTGCTGTCAAAGCTCTTGAACTTGCTCCTATCGTTGATGATGTGGGACGACGCGCCCGTGTCCACGATCATTCCCCTTCTCTGGGTATGCGGCACCTTCTCTGAGAGACTGGCATTTCCCTTTTCTGCTCTGAAGGTGCGGTCTTCTCCTCCCACTGCTCCCCGGTCTCCGTCCGGTTCATAACCGGACCTACGGCCACCACCGCCATCTTGTACACACGCACACCGGGCGCCCCGTTCACGCTCCTTCTTTGTGCACGCTTTGTCCGTGTGCCCCCTGCTTCTGCAAAAACTGCACCAAACTCTCTCTGTGCAGTCATCCCTTCTGTGGCCCTTTTCTCCACACCGCCAACACACCATCTCCACTGGCCCGGTCTTTTTCCTCGGCGCCGCTTGTGCCCTCAGCACCCTTTCTCCTGCCTCTTCTGGGACTGGGTCTGTGTCTTCTGAGGCCTCAAAATTTCTTAACTTCGCTTTGAACTCTCCCAGTGTCATGTCGGCTGAGCCATGTGTCACCATCAGTGTGAACGGCTTGTACTTCTCCGGTAATCCCCTCATGATCATCGCCATCATCAGTCCCTCACTCGGTGCTTCGCCTGCACTCCTGAGTGCTGTAATGATCTGCTCAGCTCTGATGATGTATTTGGTTACAGTCTCGTTGTCAGCTTTCTTCAGCGCTGTCATCGTTATGTACAGGGAAACAATCCGAGGCCTACCTTTTCCGATGTAGTGCTCTCTTAATACTTTGAGGCTCTCTCGGCCCTTGTCCTTTGTGTCTCTGAATATCAGCCCCAAGCTTGTGTTGTCAAGTAGTGGCGCCAATGCACAATAGGCGTCCGCATTCAGCTTATCATCCGTAGACCTGTCTTCCGCTGACAGCGGTTCAGCGGGCTCCGTCAAGATCGTCTGCTTCAGCCCCGCTCCGTGCATGCAGCACAGCATCCTCTCTTCCCAGAGCTCATACTCCTCTGCTCTCCCGTCAAACGTGGGCCACTGGCTCTTGCTTCGGTTTGCCATGGTTATTTCCAGTTCAGTTTAGCTTCCTTTGATTTAGCGTTAGCTTCCCGGTACTCCCGATGCTAACCTAGCTCTTTTGGATACTTTTGTATGCTAGCGTGGTCGTGCTAGCTATCGACGCACAAGTCCGTCAAACTTTGGAATCATTCCCGGTTCCTGGGCCCATAACCTGTTAGCAGGTAGGCTTACTCCTTTGGCCTACCTTGGCAGCGGAATAATATGACCAGAGGATGAACGGACGTCCAGGCGTTTATCTCTTCAGCCATTTAACTCTTGGCATTGTTTATTATCGGCAAAACATGCTAAACTGCCCGCTCTCGGGGGAGACCGGTCAAGAGAGAGAAAGGGGCGGGAACATTGCCCTTACATGGAACATGGTGCTATCAATATCACGTGACTTCAGTTACAGTTACATGCATACATACACTCTTAACAGCCATTTCTGAAAGGGACACGCAGTGAAAAGGGGAGATGTGTCCACGTTTTACAGCGCGCATGAACGCCGAGCTCTATGGGGGGGGGGGGGGGGGGTGCCTCAGAGATGCCGGCATTTCCGCCTGCACTTTGATGGTGGACTCAGGTGACGACATCCCGTAAACTGTCCACTTGGAAACGCAACGTTGGTGTTGTGTTAAAGGGCCGCTGCGCCGCCCCGTCTCGGCTGTTGGGCAACAGAGAGGGTCGTTGGAGAGCGAATCGTGATCTTCCAGTCCGGCCAACCCCTCCTACACACCGACCCACCCACCCATCCATCCATCCATCCATCCATCCATCAATCCATCCATCTCTCCCTCCACCCTTCTGTTCCGCCACAATCTCCGGTGCCTCCTCCGCCTGCCTCGCCCCTCTCTCCTCCGGGGACCAGCTAATTCAAAGAGCAGGCGGCACCTCATATCTGCCATCAGACCGGTTCAGCCGAACTCCCACAACGCTGCCGACAGTTCAAAGAAGACAAAGGAAGTGCCCCCCCCCACACACACACCCCCCCCCCCCCCCCACTCTCCTAAATCTTTTAATCATGACACTGACAGAAAGTATTTTTTCCCCTTCTCTCTCCCTTGATATTGTCTTGTTTTCCCTCTCTTTCTTCTCATGTATCTCACATCCGCACTCGCTCTCTCTCCCTCTCTCCTTCCATCCTCCCAAATAGCCAACCCCCCCCCCCCCCCTCTCCTTTTGACAGCTCCCACCCTTCCTATCTCTCTCCCTATTGTAGAGCCTTAATGAGTATGCAGGCGTGATCTGTAAATGATTCAATAACTGGGAGAATAATCTTTGATTATTTCTCCCTCCCCTTTGTTTTATAATTAAAATGGACCTTTTATCGGTAGAGAATCATTCAAAGCCGTCACATCTTGAGAGGCCCATTGCTCCATCCTGATGACATCATCAAAGTAGTTTTCTGCAGTGCAAAAGAAAAAGGATGGAAATGCTTTCCTTGCACCCTCAACTGCAACTGTTGGTAAAGATGAGATTAAAAAAAGGCGAGGAGTGGACGAAGAAGAACGGCCTTCATTCATTTAAAACATCGCTGATTGGGGGACAGATAATCGGCCAATTCTGTTAATTTTGGTTTTGACCTTTAGTCATTTGCTGCAGTATATTTTTTAATCTATAATCCAACACTATTGTGGAGCTTTAATCCTGTTTTCTGTTTCTAAAAGCAGAAATCCAAAATTTGCTGTCCAGATTTATACCGTCTAAGCCTCTGCATGTGTTAGGAGTAAAAGCAAAGATATTTTGTCAGACATAAAAAAAGCTTGCGTATTAATCAATGCAGCCAAATAACTATTGCTGTTTTTATAAAGAAATCAGGTGATAATTAACCTTTTCCCCTCATTATGTGATCTGATTAAATGGCCCAGCATAAAGGGCACAGTGAAAAAAGAGGCAGCTGTGTGGCCTGTCGCCTCGAGCTCCTCATCTAACGTCCCGCCTTTACACCTCTGCCCCCCCCTTCTTGATCAGCTATCAAACAGTGCCCTCGAACCATCAAACTATGCATTAAAATGTGGTTTCACACCATGAAACATTGGAAGTTTGACTCCATTTTAATATTGTCGGCGCTGGGCGGAAATCTCATGGTCTCCAACTCTCCACTTGCACAAAGCAACAGAGAAAGAAATGGCAGAAGGCCCCGTGCTAAAAGTTCACCAAATTGACATTTGGAGAGGCTCAGCATATTCATCCCAACCACTCGCCAGTAACTGTAGACACACACACACACACACACAAACACACACCTCCCCAGAACGAACTACTCCATCATGGGCGGTGCCAGAAGAGGATCAAGAGATGATGAAACAGCTCCATGTGCCTTACGCGACGCTGCTCTTTTGATCAGATCCCCCCCTTCACTCCCTTCCCGCTACTTCTCTTCTACTTCTCAGCTGATGTGGGGAGGAAATGTGCCTCCGTGAAAATGAAACCAAACAAACAAATGAGATTGGGTGTGTTGACCTCACCGTGTAATCCCACATGAAATGCGACTGCTGATGCAGGCAGGCGCAGAGGCAAAGAGCACAAGCAGCGGCATTTGGTGTCGAAAAAGAGAGCGATTTGTTTGCAAGGCAGGAAAAGAAAGAGACTCACAATGCATCATTCCGGGATAAAATGGATGACCTGATTAATGAGTGGATACGGTGCAATCTCAGAGGGTAGGAGATGAAGACACAGATGTGGTGGGAGGGAGCCAGTGTGTGCTCACAAAGAATCTTTGGATGACAGCATCTTCGTTTTCTCTGCTTTCACCTCATTTTACGTTGCATATTTACCACACGTGTCGCCTCACACGAGCATCCCCAGCGTCGTGCGTCCATGTAAGCTCACTAAACATCAACCACTGCATATTAACATTTTATACTTTTGGTCATAGATTATGGTTATGTAAAGCTAGTGGCCTGATGTCGCCTCAAAGCGCTTTTCAGGCAATTTGCTTTGATCACAATCTGTTTGTGTTTTTTTGTGGTTTGTTCGAGTTCCCGACTTTGATCAGCTTCACTCTACTGAAAAATGCTATTTTCTATATTTTAACGTAATTAACGTACCTTTGTTCACTTCCAGAAGTAAACCCAAAGTCGACCGCAGAAACGAAGCGGCCGCTAGCTGCAGTCGGTTTACGGAGAAAGCAAGACGGTAGCTCAAGATGGAAAGAGCTCTCTGCTTTGGAAGGAGAACAAACAGGGGGGAATTCCTCCATGTATCAAACAGCAGGGGGGTGAGTGACAAACAGACCACTTAAAGCGCCGCTATGCTAAGATAGCTGCTACGCTAAGCTAGCTGGAAGAGCTGCTAGTTCAACATGTTCCACCCGTGTTGAAATTCTGCCTCCAAGATGGTCAAACATGTGTAGTTTAAAAAAAAACAGTTAAACAAATGTCTAAAATAAATGTTTTCTAAAGTGGTTAAAGTGGTAAAGAAAAACAGACATTCATTAAAAATAACATTGTAACAACAACATTAATCAATCGCCATTAATCGCGATTAATCGCCATTAATCGGGATTAATGCACGATGAATCAGTTAATTTTTGACAGCCTTAATTAAACAGAATAAATAAAGTGCAGCCCCGGGTGTGCAATTCTTCAAGCCACACGAGACGGAGCGTCTGCAGAGCACATTTTTCCCTTTCCTCTGTGTGAAGAGACAGAGACGTCTCGTTTCTGGACAGGAAACATGACCTTGTCTCGCCATCACTCTCTGTTTGTCAGCCGCGCTGTGTATATATCATTATGCCGTTTCAGGCCCTTGACTCAGAAACCCATTCCCCGCCGCAGCCGACAGCTGTGTGGCTCCACGCAGACCCGGGGAGGCCTGAGCGCCGCTGATCTAAAGCGTGGAAGCTCAAGACACTTTGTCTCTCCCAACATGCAGGGAACTTTTTCATAATGCGCTGCTCTGTTTCACCATTTGCACAAGTCGATCCGTGTCATGTGAGAAATCGCTAAGTAAATGTCAGCTTAAAATGACTCCCCAGCTCTTTTGTTGGGAGCTTGCGTTCGGCAGTGCCAGAGATTTAATTGGACGATACGATGTAGATTCTGTTATTTAACGGCAAAATGAAAGGGAGAAATTAGCCAAAAAGAGGATATTATCATCATTCTGCTTTGGATGAGCCCCCAAAAAATGTATTGCTCGATCCAGGTTTGTTTGAATGGTGCTATTAACTATGCATGTTGTAACTGCAACAAGTATTTAGGATGCATATCGTCACATCGTTTTACTGCAGAGTTGTCTTGCAGGTGTTGCTCCGCTAAATCCTCTTGACGGGATGTAACCAACGCAGGCCAGCGTTTTTAGAAAAATCTCATTATCCTGCATTGGTTTGGAGCCTGATCCAGACGAGGCCATAAAAAGGTGCTGCCAATTTACTGGTGAGGGTCATTGGAGGTTTTAGTGCAGATTTTGGCTCCCGGCAACACTTCTTTTTTGGGATCAAACCAGTTACTGACTCCAATCTGCAGACAAAGCACAAGAGTAAATGTAACTCGCTGATTATTACAGAACAGTGAGAAGCTAAAAACCTGACAAACAACACACCAAGTTCATTTCCCGCACGAGTCCTTTGACGGTTTGCTCGGCTTTCACACATCTGCCAGCAGCTCTCTACGCCCACGTTGATATTTTTTATTTCTTACCACTGTCGCACTCCAAAAAACACATTCCAAAACCGTTGTTCATTTTAGATTCGAGGCGCCTTTCTAACTCCACTCGGATTAACAGAGCATTCTGTTCTGTAGAGGAACATAAATCTGCGCACACAGGGATGCAAAGACCTTCACACCGTCAAACAGCTGTCCTAGCATTCTGTTTTTGGCACGTAGCGAGCGGTTGGCGCCGTTGACGGCCTGGTGTCGGTCGACGGTGCAGTTTAACGAGGAGTATCTCATGGTGAACTAGCACAGGGGGAGGGGGGGGGGGGGGGGGGGGATTCAACCTTGGGTTTTGGATATTCTCATTTTCGGTGGAGGAAATAACTCCACCACCTCAAAGTGGTGCTAATTAAAAGCGACCCACCACCCTGTCACCATCCGTTCCCTCCGTGTGCTAAGAGGTCAGCAGCAGTGGCAGCTCTCGGCCCGGGGAGCAGTCCGGGGCGGGGGGGGGGGGGGGGGGTTGCGTCTCTCAACTCGCCTTAATTAAACAGGAATGAAAGAGCGAACTGAAATGAAAGAACGAATGAAAGAACGACCGAGGGGGACCTTTTGTTTCATGGCGAAGGATTTGACGTAGACGGTTTGTGTGACTAAAGGTTTACCACTCAATGCGCGCGTGGGTGGGCGTAATGGACGGAACCGCTGTGACGCGTGTGTTTGAATAGCTGGTGACATCGGGCGTCGCTCTCCTCCTCGGGAGAACATAAGCGATCAGATGGCGAGGGAGCTGGAAATCCTCCCGTCGTCAACTCGGACCAAGAACCACAAATGGGACATGTGGGATTAACTGAACACAAAGGAGCTTTTTCTTTTTTCTTTTTTTGTTCCTCCACTGTCTCCCGGCCGTGTTTGGCTTGTGTTGAGCCTGTTACTCGGGGGGGGGGGGGCTGCATGCCACATCGGTTTCCTGCAGGCCGATGGAGCCACGGCTCAGAAGTGACTCTGCTCCAATGAATTTTTGGGGCCAGACGAGTCCCTCCTGGTGTTTTCTTGGAGTTGTGCCTCACAAGCGGTCCCGGCAGGTTACAGCTCCTAAGCGGCCATTAAAGACGTGCTCTGCCTTTTACAGTTGGCAACAGTGTCTGCTGTGCTCACACTTGTTGTAAACTTTGATATCCTATTTTCCCAATTTAACCGCTGACCACACAGTCAAACTTATTCAATCCGGAGCCTTTCTGCTTATTGTATCCTCTTGAATGTAATGATCTCCTCCCTTCCCCCCCCCAAAAAAACCCCTTCTCTTAACCAATCGACTGAAGTATAATTTATAGAAGAGCTTTTTTAGAGATAGCCTTTCCATTCCATTGGGCTGCTTTCACCGTTTTTTCACCACTGGGCAGCGCGAGGATGACTGTGCTCAGTCATTCAGGAAATGAATTAAAGGCAAAGAGAGCAGTTGGCACCGAGCAGACGATCAGCAGGCGGCAGCTGCTGCACAGAAAACAAGAGGGACGGCTTTGTCATGTGCATTACACGAGTCGCACAGGGATTCATGACACACCTGTGGGAATGAAAGAGGCCTTTGAATGGTATTGGACACTCAGTTGAGGAGGAAACACATCGCGCTAACTACATTCATGCTGCAGAAACAATGAACAATGTTGCTAAAATGAACCCGCCATTAAACTGATTTAAACTTAAACTTAAAGGTTATTGAACGAAGGCAAAACCTTTAATCAAATGATTTCAGGGACATTGCGCCGTCCTGCTTTCAATCGTAGGAATTGTGAGCGTTGCTTCCAATCGGAAACCTTTTTTTTGAAAAGTTGCTTCCCTCTGTCATCATCATCGGTTGCAGTTCACGGGCGACGCTTCATGGTTCCAGAACCTGCTCAAATACCGAGAGGAAAAAAAGGGGCTTTTCATCAATCAAAGTAAAGGTGTGATTGAACACTGATTTGGGTTCAGCTCTTTGATTATTGGGTACAACACACATCTATTCTAGTCATGATAGGGAAACTCCTAAGAATTAAAATCCATACAACTTGATCAACTTCCAATATTGATCAAGCGAGAATGCATTTCCCTGGAAACGTAGTCAGAGTTCAGTTTAGTTGTTTTAGGAAAATATCTAACTAAGGATAATTGGGCACATTGATTGATATATAAATTAACATTTGCTCATTTTATCCGATGTATTTACTGGGGGACCTTAAGGAAAAGAAAATTAGATAAACGGAGGTTGAGGGTGAGGTTGTTAAAAGTATATACATACTATACTTCTATTCAACATGAGGTCTTCTTTAATCTAAGAAAGACAATGTTTTGCACGAGGTAAACGCGATTGGATGCGTTTGCTATCACTAAATGAGAGCACAGAGACAGTTAAAGTATTTTTAATTATGTCTGCGTTTGCAGCGGTGTATTGCTGCAGCCTGCAGACTTTCCCCACACACAACTAATTACAAGCAAATCCTTTTCGGAGACGCAGCTGCATCCGAGTGTTTGATTCCAACACCGAAAAATAAACGGGCCGCTACTGAAATGTATTTACAGCAGCAGCCCACATGACTGAGCTAATTTGTACGCCATGTTTTCCACCCCCAACCCCCCCCTTCTTCATTTAAGAAGCCCAAAGCATAGATCTGATAGAACTGTTGAGGTAAGAGGAAGACACGGGTATGAGTGTCTTTCCCTCTTGGCTGCCAGCGCTCCGTCTTCATCCCCGAGGCTAATGGAGCCTTCGCTTGCCTCCCCACACGTCGCGAATCTTTTCATTTTGGGAGACTGATCGGACCAACTGGTCGCGCATCTCCGGCCAATCCGTGTTCTCCTCCTTCTCTTTCTCATTTTGTATTCATAGACATTTTTCCTAAGTGGGCTTCTCCCTCCTCATTTGTAGCTTTGCTCGAAACAAGCAGAGCCTGGAGAAAATGTCGATGGCGTCTTCCGAAATGGGAACCAAAAGGAAACATTGCGACAGCTGAAGGGGGAGGAGTGTTTATCCGAGGCGAAGATCTCCCAAAAAGCATCTCTTGTTGAGAGGCCACTTTAATCAAAATAGCCCGTGTGTAACAGCACATGTCAACAGTCTCACATAAATTAACACTCCACACCAGAATGATGATTGAACACTTAATTGATTTTCTAATAAAAAAAAAGGGTGGTGGAGTGACTTCCTCATGCTTGATTGGGCCTTTCAGTCGAGAGGTGGAACTTAATGAAATTGGAAGAAATTACGTTTCTTGTCATGTTGTCCGGTGGATGGCATTGACCCTTTTAGTCTCACACACCAGGGGAACTGAGGGCATTTTCAACACTGTGCGGCTCTCTTTACTCCACACACCTCTACGACAGGCAGTGACAAAGAGCAATGATTGCTTCTGCAGTACATCAATATTTGAACAGTTGCTACACCCAAAAGGGATCCATACCGGCGCTGTGCGTGCCGGATTTTGGGTAACCTGCTATGAAATGTTGGATGCAGGCTTCCACGGAGAGGAAAATAGGAGGCGACATCGGAGCGGTTAGGGGGTCTGAGGGAAGCAGCTCTGGGTGAAATTATGGACTTGGTCAGCACAGCTTTGCCAGATCCAGCGGGTGCACAGTCCAGTCACAATGTGAAGGATTAATAAATAAAAAACAGGGGATGCAGGATGAAAAGAGAAACACTTAAAACTTTGTAAAGTCTGTCAAAGAACCAGCGTTCCTCTCTACAAGATGTTCTTTAGATTGGGTAATTGGATAACCCATCCAGTTACCATAAGTCCTACAAAAGCTGGATGCCCTTTAAAAGGGCCACAGGTCGTCTTATTAGCTGCCTGGGACTCGTACCCCTGCATTTGAATGAGGAGCCCCGTGACCGGGCCTGTCACACAGGCCACGGAGGGGCGGGAACGTGGGCACAGCGATGTAGACGGCTTAAACTACAGGGGACACGACGAGAGGACGCCGCGTAGAGGTAATGTGTGGGGAGTGAGAACAGGTGTGAAAGAGAGAGAGAGAGAGACAGAAAGAGAGAGAGACAGAGAGAGAGAGAGAGTCACAGTGGAGCAGGCGATTGGAGCTGTGCTCCCCTGTTGTATGCACCAGATGGTGTTCATTGATTATTCATTGCATGCGATGGATGTCACTGTCACCGCACACGGCTCTGCTCCACTCTGCTCCCCACCTCGGTGCACCTGGGGGCAGAGAGGTGGGGGCGGGTAGGGGTTGGGGGGGGGGGGGGGGACTGCACGGGGGGGCGCTTTGCGCAGTGTGCAGATGTTGCAGTGGTTTGTGGGAAATTGCACCTCGTGTGCGCTCCCTGTGACGTATAGGTCGGGGATCAGCAGGTATTTAGACCGGTTTTGACGGCCATTGCTGATCGTTGACCTCGGTGTCGACCCCTGCACCGGTTCACGTGCCTGATTTCAGGTGGATTTGAGCATGTACGATATCGGCAGAAAAAAACATGGGATTGACGTTTGTCAATTTGATTTTGAGGCTAATCCGAGATTTACGCACCGAGCTTATAGACGGCATCCAACGCACAAAATGACAAAGGAGTTCAGTCAGTGACGTTCGGTCGACTTCCCCCCACACGTCTCATCTCTCTCTCTCTCTCTCTCTCTCTCTCTCTCTCTCTCTCTCTCTCTCTCTATGTGTGCGTGTGATGGAATTCGGCATCGCTCCGTCACTCCCAATTTGCATTCTCGATGAACGATTCCCGCCAGAGACGTTAGCAGCAGCGGAGCAGCCGCGTGGTGTTTCCCCCGCGCGACGGGACCCTCGGAGTGCGGGGCGGGGGGAGGGGGGCGTGCTGCGCGTGTGATTGTGGTGGAGAGGTCACGCGCGTGGTTATGCGTCGGTGGCGCAAGCGGGGCACGTTGCCTTGGAGGTATCGATCCGGGTCACGTCAAATGCGGCCCCTCACCCGCAGGCAGGCGGTGCTTTTGACACCCGACGAGTCTCTTTGAGTCAGAAACAAGTTGGGGATTAAGGTGGTTTGTCAGCGCCACTCTTTAATTTCAATTTAATTTAGATCTTGTCCGCAGGTGAACAGCCGACACTGAATAATTCATTGTCCTCAAATCATCTGGATTCAGGGACTAGAAACGAGTCACTCCACACCTAAGACTCATTTAAGGGCCTAAAGATCCTAATAAAACCAACCTGGTATGATTAGCATTAGCATTGCTATTATGTGTTGATCATGTATAGTAGTGAAAACTAGGGTGGCGACCATGTGACTGGCAGAGAGGTCGGGCCTTGTTGCTCTTCTTTTTTTTTTTTTTTTCTCTCTGATGGTTGGCACAACTCAAACAAGAGCGTGAAGTCCCCCGGGTGCAGAGATGGCATTTTGTCACCGCGGCTTGTCGGTAACATGCAACCACACATAAATACGCATGCACGTGCACACGAACACACACACACACATGCACACTCAAAAAGGTTGACCCTTGGCAAGAGACACATCCCCCCCCCCCTCCCATGTTGCAGAAATGGGTTTTCAGAATATAGAAACTTTAAAACGCACCATAATGTCAGAGTAAAAACTGGATTTCAGTGAAAAAGATGACATCCCTGTACTTTTCCACATTAGGTATTCTCTCAACCCTGACTGTACAGGTGTGTGTGAAGCAAACCTCCACCACTGGTGTGTGATTTTCACACCCAACCATCCGCCCGAGGTGCCTCCCTGGGACTTGCGGTGCTGTACAAGAATGCCACATTTCCTCTAATTGTTATGTATGTGTACATGCATGCACTGTTGAGATAACAGCACATTAAAGAACATGCTTATTGAAGGAGACTTTTTGTTACACAGCAGGTGTTGAATTGCAGACAAGGACACGCTTGTGAACCAATCTGCACCGAGAATCGCACTGGGAAAATCTTCCTCTGCTCTTTTACTGCACCATAATTAAAAATGAATGGTCTTTTCTGCTGTTGTTATATTCTTTATGGTTCTATTGATTTACTATTGCCTGCTATTCCAAACCACAAAGGGCTTGTAACAGTTTTAGCTCAGAGATTGTTCCCATCTTCAATGGGCTTTATTTCTGTTGAGCTCCCCCACACAGTGTGAGGAATCTGAATGCAAAAACTCTTAATGGAATAGTAACAGAAGAAGCGCCATGTGTCACCTTGCATTAAATGTAAAAAAGGTTCACTTGCATTGCTTGAGTGCGGCGCAGAGCCTGGGCAATGGAAATCGTATTACTGCTTTTGGTTCTTCAGAGAAATCTGCAATAATTACATCTTCATATCATTGGATGAAACTTTTACTCTGCGGTGGATTGCAGAAATGTTTCAGCCACTTCTGGTCAGAAATGAAGGAATTAAAATAAAACCGTACATTCATTGGAATGATGAAATCCGGGGGTGGATTTAATATTGCAGAATTGTCATTTAAATTCTACGTTTTGCAGAGTGGTCTGACCTTTCGGGGTCAGAACCCCAGCATGCGGGTTTGTGATCTGCGATGATTAAAGCTGCGTCTTTGAATAAACCCGTTGACGTCACACACACGGTTCTCATGAGCCACTTTTGTTACTGGCCAAACCAAAAGCAGCCATTTGCATGCAGAACTGTGGGATAAAATCTTTGAAGAGTCAATAAAATATGTGTTTTGTACACATTTAGTTCCCCTTGCTGCTGTTCCTGCAACTTTTGCCTGGTTAGTGCAGAGGCGGCTGCACAATACTACATCATGTAAATTTGTTGTAAATCAGTTCTCAGGGTACAAAAAGCACCGGGAGTCATTTTGAGAGGTGAATTCTGCATCGCGTCGCCCAGGAAACGGCTGCGTTGTGACCCCCCAAGCCGACCCCATTTCTTATTTTATTGCAGCGATGCAACGTGTGAACTGCGGCGCTGCTGTGCAACGTTGGTGCAACCCTCGCGTCGGCACATGCGCGCTCGACTTATTATATAAGTGGCTCTGTCCTTCCTGCGGGAATAATGCACCTTACGGCGTGGCCAAAGCAAGGTCAACGCTCCGACTGTGTCCCCTGCTAACCTCCGAGAAGTGCTACCGCAGCAGTCGTGGCGCTCGGAGGGCGAAACACGTCGGTACAAAACCCGATAATTAGCTAAGTGCACTTGTTTAAGTCAGCAGTAAAACAGGGCGGTGGTGCAGAACGTTGATGAAATGAAATGCATGGTGTGTTGGGGGTGGGGGGGGGGGGGGGGGGTGGTTGGGACTAGAGGGAGTGCTGTCAAGTGTCTTGATGCCGCCAGATGTGTTCAGCTCCTGACTGACATCTCATCGAGACGTTCCCGACCCGCCGTGTTTCTCTGGGTTCTTTCTGGGGGCCCGAACCACTGGGAGTGAAAATAGAAGCAATCATTTATTCATCGATTGAAACATCAGGGGGGCTGAGAGCCGGGAAGGAGGAGAGGGAGCGGGAGAAAGAAGACCGGGCTTGATGAAAAAAATGGCGGAGGTCGGGGTGAAGTGAAATTGAGTTGAGGCACAGTTTTGCCTCAATAAAAAAAGACATCACAACGCAGAGGAAATGTCGATAGAGGGAAACACAAAGAGGGCTTTTTCTTCAGTTATAAGACAACCAATAAAAACCAAGGTATCAGGAGCTTCTAAAACTTCCAAAGGTCGGCGAATCCATGTATTGGCAGCGCCTTTCGCCATTTAGTTTCTAAAGAACGGCCATCATTTGGGCCCAGGTGGCAATCAACCCGACCTTTGCCCTCTATCAGCCACACCAATAGGCTACGTAAGGCTAGCAGCTAAAGCCAGTGAGCTGAGGAACGGTGCACTGTGTTATTTCTCCACTTTAAGACCCCCGTTAAACACGAGTCACCGCCTCTAAAACGGTCCTAAGCTTTTTTTTCCCCCACAACTGGAAAGGGGTTGACTCAAAAGGGAGGAATTAAGCGGTCAGTTTTTGATTTTTGCTCCTCAAGGCAACGATCCCAGCGGAAGATTTCTCTCGTTTTATTGACACGAATCATTAACTATCTCATCTCAGGTACAACACATGTCCAGCAAAGCGCAAAAATGGGTGAAAAGCTTTTGTCCCCTGGAAGGGAATACATTTAAACAGCATTATCCTCCACTAGCAGTGGGTAGAAGGGGGGAGGGGAGGGGGGGGGGGGGGGGGGGTAACGTGGAAGGAGGCAGGATTATCCTCTATAAAAAACCCTCTCTCTACTACAGGCGCATGATGTGAATTGAAAATAGGAGCACCAGGTTCCCAGAATACAATACTCAATACATTCTTTTTTTTTTTTTTTTTTTTCAGAGAGATGTGAGCTAGATAGAATCATCCCCCGCAGTCCAAATAAACAAACACAGAGAGGAAAAAAAAACAGGTGCCAACAGTTACAGCCATACAAGAACATTTGAAAAAAAAAAAATGCTTGCAAAGGGAAGGGGAAAAGGAATTAAAGAGGAACTAAGTAGAGAGAAGCAGGAAAAAACGGGTAAATATCTTTGCAAATCCTCAAATCCCAAAAGGTATCCTACCTTGCCCCCCCCCCCACCCTTTCCCCCCTCATTCTGTTTTATTACGGTATCATAAGCAAAAAGACATTCAGAAGAGCAGACCGGAGTGAAGACACTCATGCAAAGAAAGCCTTGTTCACACAGAGTCACTAACACGGGGAAATCATCTCAAGCTGCCAACAGTCAGTGCCTTCAGGTCTTTTTTTAGTCGACGTTCTTATTGTTGTAAATTTTAATATACATATTTTTTTTGTTGCTGTTTCTCTGACGGACACTTTGATTTGCTACTGTTTCTCGATGAAAACAAAATTCGCCCGCCCGGGTCTTGAGGCGAGACCCCAGACGGACCTCCCGCCCCCCCCCCCCCCCCCCCCCGGTGAGTCCCGGACAGTTCACTGGCACCAGTCTTTGTTCGGGGGAGGAAAGTTCTGCAGGAGAACCGCAGCCAAAGGAATGAGCTGATATTCCATAACATGAAGAGGAAAAAAAAAAAAAAGGCGTGATGATTTCATAGTTTTTTTTTTTTTTGCATCTGATCGTATTGTTTTTAAATCTGATATATCTTTCTACTGTTACAATCATTTTATATGTCAAACAATCAAAGAGTTTCATTCCAAGATAAAGTAGTATTAAAATAATGTCTACCATGGGTAACTATTAGAGTTATATTAAGACCTTTATGTACAAAAAGCATTGGTTCTATTAACAATCATCATCATGTGATACTGTGATATGAACAGGTAAAGCTTTTTTTTTTTCTGTAACAAATATATCACATTTTGGAATGAAACCCTTCAATTTGATATTTTTTTTTCAGCACATTCAATCCATTGTGTTGATGCGGTCTCTCGGTAAAATGTGTTTGATGTTATAAATAGAACAAATTTCGCCGTATAGTCTTTTTCTTTCGCGGATATATATATATATATTATTTTTTTCTCGCATATAGGGACACCTCCACACAGCACGGCTCCATGCTCATCAATGGGTTAGGGTCAGGGTTTCGGGGACGGCGTCCGGCTACAGTTCCTCCGAGCGGATGACGTGGAACAGCGTGACGTTGTAGAGCACCTGGTGCCCGTTGTTCCAGGCGTAGAGGGCGCGGTCCCGCGGGTTGTAGTCCAGCATGGAGATGTGCGAGTACTTGTTCTGGAAGGCGATGTCGATGTACTCGTAGGTGGAGGAGTTGGTGGAGTAGGCGTAGTACACCTTGGTGCCCCCCGAGTACCCGTTGGTGACGTAGAGCGTGCCGCAGATCATGAAGGACTCCCCGGCGCTGCGCTTCGGGTGGTTGGTGGTCCAGCTCTTGACGATCTGCAGGGTGTTGGGGTTCAGCTTGCTGAGGACGATGTTGCCGGCGTTCTGGTTGGTGGCGTAGACGGCCCACAGCCCCCCCTCGTCCACCATCAGGTCGATGTCGGAGTGGCCCCCCCAGGCGTAGTGGTACGCGTTGTTGAAGCCGGCGTAGTCCAGCTGCCGGGACTTGCTGATGGAGGAGGTGCGGAAGTCGAACTTGATGATGACGTGGCTCTGGAACTTGTTGAAGTAGATGGAGCCGTTGTAGACCACCTGACCCGTCCCCGACCACGGGTGGGGCAGCCGGTGGGACGTGAAGTTGTCCGACGTCATGAAGTCCTGCATCGACTTGTATTCTCGCACGAAGCGGTTGTTATGGTAACCATCCATGTACCAGACCTGAACGAGAGGGGGGACGAAATAAAAACACAGAGAGTCAGACCAGGCAGAGCAGCAGCTTGGAGCTAAACACCAGCACCACCCGCACCACCCATCCCCCCCCCCCCCCCCCCCCCCACCTGAATGCTCTATGCAGGTCGCACACGGAAGAAAACAAATCCCGCACTCCACACGCGTCCCAATTAAGTCATCGCCGAGACTCCCTCAAGGAGGAACTCATCAATGGCAACAGCGTGACAGCAGCGGGGTGTCAGGAGCCGAACCCACCCCCCTCCTCCCTTCCCCCCCCACAGGGTAATGCCCATCATTCTCAGCTGCCTCCACCCGGCTTCCTGCCCCCCCCCCCCAACAGTCCAACAGTGTGATGGGCCGAGAACCGGTGGCTCAAACGCTTCCTTCATCTCAGAGGCTCTGAGACACCTTGAAGCACTTCCCCCCCCCCCCCTCCCCCCCCCCCCCCCCCCCGGCCTGGCTCCACGGACTGCTGTGATTGACTTAAACAACGATTGATATCAGGGAAGCCGGGTCTCCGAGGGTTCCGGGGGCAGAAGAAAAAAAAAAAAAGCTATGGAAACAAAGAGATGAAAAGAATTTGCTCAGAAGTGTCTCCTCCCGTCAATTTCTGGTCCATTCTCCGTCTTCCGCTCACATCTTTCATGTGTTCGGCTCAAAATGTATTAGTTTGGACCAAAAGAAGTTGCCTTTACAGTATGCTGATACAGCCTCAGTCAGCAGTAAATGTCACCCTCGCTGCTGGATCATGCAAAATGCAGTCTGTGTTGTCATGACAATGAGCCTACAGGAGGGAAAGGGTACATTTAAACGTCTCATGTGGGCTGCAGGTATGTATCCTCAGGGAAGCTTCCTGTTAAAACCCTACGGATTCATCACTGCATTTTCACTTTTGTTTTAATGATGAAAGCTTATCAAAACCGACGGAAACCACAATCAGAGGGAATTCCGATTTGATCTGCCGATAACAGGGAAAGTGCCGAGTAAACACACCCCTTATTACATAAAAGTTGAGCTTCTCCTGTGATCGAGGCCAACTCCATGCACTATTGTCTATTCAGCATTACACATTCTCAATCTCTATCTATCCACATCGCCTTTCTGTCAATCAACCAATTAAGGCCGCACATACCCGCGTATCTCCTTCGGGGGCCAGCGGGTCGGTCATCCACGAGCCGAACCTGGATCCAGACGTCTTGATGGTGATGGGGTCACTGATGCCCGTCAGCTTGCCACACGCTGCAAGGGGAAGAGTCGAGATGGGAACAATCGAGAGAGCGACACGCATTCAACAGAAAGGATCCCTTTAAAAAACCGTGGAGTCGATGTCCGGCCTGCAGGTTTTTCCCTTCTTTTTTTTTTTTTCTTTTTTTTCCCCCGTGTGCCGCTGCGCACGAGGTGCTCATTATCCGGTTTCTCACATGCCGATGCCTGATTTAATCTGGGTGCGTGGATGTGTGAGAGAGGGAGAGGGGAGAGCGGCGTGCTGCTGGGGAGCCGCTCCGGTGTTAATTACCGACCATTAAGGTGTTGATTGGAATTTGACAAAAAAAAAAAAAAAAAAACCACAACGCTGGTTTCCGTGTTCGCGCCTCGCTCACCTCACGACACTCCACCTCATCCATCCGTCACCACGCGGGAGGGTTGTTAAAAGTCTCTCCGTTTCTTTCATTTTTGAAGTCACCAGTCTCATCGGGTCAGAACCCTTCTCCCCTCGTGCTGAAACTTGTTGTGTCTAATCTGTGTGTCTTTTCGCGCTGGTCCGTGGATAATGTGCGAGCATCGCACCTCAGCGGTGGCCGAGAGACCAACACATGGTCACATAAGCGGTGTTTACTACTTCGAGTGGGGGTGAGTCCCTTACGTAATGCTCAGTGGGATCAGGGGAGCGCGGCAGTACATTCGGCCATTGATTTATTTTTCTGTTTTGTCTAATCACGGCGTCTATCTTTAGATGCTGGTAGAGTTGCCGGGGACAGCACTGATGGGATCCACGGTTTGGAAATACACACGTGGTTTTAAGTCCATTCTGGCCTGGATTTGCCCCCACCCCCCCCCGAGGTCGGAGCAAAACGGGAAAACCTGATGGGGACCGGAGCTTTACTGTGGCAAAAATCCCCCATCAACCTCCATCGTGACATCCAGGATTTGGAAAGAGTGCAACACTTTGTTCCTGGAAAAGAGCACTATTGTTTAAGTCACTTGTGTGACTTCTTTGCAGCGACGTCTCCATATTCCCACAGCTAAGCCTTAGAAACATCAGCCCAAAGTGGCAAACGCCGATAAAGTGTCACTCCGTTATCACTGCAGTTTAAAGACGAGGCAGAGGGAGGACTAATAAAGTGAGAGACGCCTTGGTATTGTTGCAAAGAGAGAGAAATATTGATTTGGCGGTGGGTGAACTCGGCGATGCATTATGCCTCATTATGGTATTCCCCTCCAGAGGAAATGGAGGGTGAGAACAATGGCTGCAAAGCAGGTAGCCGAGGGGGGGGGGGGGGGGGTTTATGTGCTGCCGTGACTTTGCAGCTCCATTCATCAGTTTCAGGGTGACGCGGCTGGATTTTTTATTATTTCTTTTTTCTCGCCTCAGGCTTCCTGTGCCTCTGTGACGCCGGGGTGGGTGGGGGGGGGGGGCACGGTGAAGGGTGATTTATTTATTTGATTATTGTCCGTTGATGGATGGCCATTGTGTCCCTCGCAGCCCGCCGGCCTGTTTAGTCTCACCGGCGAAAAGCGGCTTGAGGGACAGCTCTGCAGGGACCTCGGTTACTCTCTTTCACTTTTCCCAGCTCGCCTTCACTTTATCATTCCCCCCCCCCCCCCTCCCCGCACCACCCTCCTATCAATCCCTCCCATCCCGCTGTATCTACTTTTCACCGCTCGAATTCATCCTGCCTTCTTTACTAGCTCAATTTTTTTATTTTTAAATTTCCCACACTCCTGTTAATCCGACGATGTAATCTCGCTAACGAGAGCGCAGCCGGGTGCGTGAAGATGAAAGGGAGAGCCACCCTCTGTTGGGCCCAGGACCGGACACTCGCAGGGTGACCTCTGCTTTATCTCGTCTGATCTCTCTCTCACACACACACACCACACACACACACACGCACGCCATGCCTGCCATCTGTTTTAACTGTATGTGCGTGAGTAAAGAGAAAGAAGGACTGAAATGGTCACTGGGGGGCCTAGCTGTCCAAAAAATGAACAGTAGCTTTTGTAACCAAAAGTTTTTTTTTTTTTTTATCTCTCCCCCCCCCACCCCCCCAATTCCATTCTGTCATTTTGCGCCGTGAGAGGACACAATATACCCGTGATGTGCGGCGTGTAAGTGTCTCTGCTCTTGTAATTCATCAGAGTCACTGTAGTGTGGGTGTGAATGCATTAGCACTGTGGGCTGTGACAGAGGTGTGAAGAGACTGAGTGAAAACCAAAGATAAGTCTGGGATAGAAACTTCCTATCAGCACCTCTCTTACTCATCGGTGTGTGTGTGTGTGTGTGTGTGTAAAAAACACCTAATGCCGGATCACGTGTTCAAACAGGCCGTCCCTCTGGTTTTTGCAAATTCTGCCGTGATGTAACATGTCCAAACAAATGTAGTTAAACGGTGGTCCTTTTAAGGTATGTTCATTATCAATTAATGTATCAATTAATAATGCATTCCATAACATGTTCTTAAGCAGTGAAATGAATATTTATAACAATTTCAAAACCCAGTGTGTCATCTGTAAGTATGTGTTGTCCAAAGAAATCCCCAAATAAACATTTTCCCTTTCTTTTCATCGATTAGTGTCTTTGAAGGATGACACAGAAAGAACCTCAACGTAACGAGTTACACGAGTGGCCCAGTGGTAACGGACCCCGCCATCAGTTTACCTTGATGAATGTGCAGACGTACCAATTAGAAACGTCTATTGGGGGGGGGGGCGGGCCCTACGAAACGCAGCCATAAATGCGTTATGAGTCACGTGTAATGTGCATTTCAGCCACACGTAATGTTCCTGTGATGTTCTGAACCGCGTGAGGGTGTCCCTCTCCGGCCGCTCACAACATACTACATGTCAGCGGGGGGTGGGGGGGCTGGGGGGGGGGGGGGGGGTGTAACTGTATGCGCGTGTTTGAAGCAAGTGTGTGCCAACAACTTTCTGGGCCTACCTAATTTTTGCATGCATGCTCGGAGTCTCTCCTCAAGATTTGACACTCTGCTGTGGAGCTCCTCGTAGTCATAGGCCCCCATCTCCTCCTGAAGTTCGCTTAGAACTGACGTCAGATTCTGGACCTCCTCCTTAAACTGCAATACCAATTTGGCATCGGCCTTGTACTCCTCCAACACTGGTATCAACGGTCTAAGCTCCTCCATTTTCGCTTTTATGGCCTGGAAGGATTAGAATAAGCTCGGTTGAGTGTCATGCGCGACAAGAGGAGACTGTCCATAAAAGAAGAAAGAAAAAGAAAAAAAAGGGAAGGGGGGGGGGGAGAAAAAAAGTGATAATAACACCTGTCTGAACCTGACTACTCTTAACTCTGTCCTGTCTCTTCCCTGACCCCCTGCTTGTGTCTGTGGTCAGTGTTTGTGTGTGTGTGTGTGTATGAGCGGCCGTTCAAGTGCGTGCGTGTGTGTGTGTGTGTGTGTGTGTGTGAGTGTGTGTGTGTGTCTGAGAAAAACAAACCCAGGTAATACTCTCACGTCTGGCGGCTCCGTCCCCCGGCAGTGACCAGCCGTTAAAAAGCAAGCCCTCGGTACACCGACAACAATTGGGAAAGCTCTTTATTGGTCATCATCGTTTAAAATGCAACATCGTATTAAGGGTTACATGCTTTTACATGTCACACACAACAAAGTGACTCGAAGTTTTACGTCTATAGTTTTTTTTTTTACGTGTAGATTTGTTGAGAAACCAAATATGCATAGACAAAAGCCAAAAGAAAAGTAGAGTGAATAACAGCAATCGATAATAATAATAATAATATTGATACTAAATGTATTTACTTTGGAAAAAGAAAGCTTGTAAATGGGGAAACTTTGACAGCAGTAACATGCAGGAAGAGATCAGTGGTGGGTCGGTTTGGGAGGAGGCTGGGGTTGCTTAGTCTTAATGGTGCTAAAGGTTAAATTAACTGTTTGACGCCCAAATGCTCTCAGTACTGTGGCCCAGTTCAGGGGAATCTGGAATTGACCTGCCTCTTCTTCCCTGTGGCTCTCTTTACATGTCTTAAAGTTAGCCCTGCAAGCAAGAAAACGACAAACTGTTGACAGGGGCTAGAGCTTGCTACACCTGGCTGACAAGACACACAGACAGTCGCACACGCAGTTAGTATATGCACTTTGACACGTCACAGAGAGCTGCACGCGGTGGCATGAGGTGTTGTGAGCATGCAGCGGGGGTGCGATGGTACAGGTGGGAATACAGGGGGGCGGGGTTGATGAACCTTATCGCAGCAGAAGAATGAAATAAACTCTCAAGTTTCTTAAACGAGGCATCCCAATTTGTCTTTGTCACTTATTCTTTGATTTTGAAAGTTTTTGTATGACTGCTTGTGTTTAGCACTTGAGAACTTCTTTCGGTAAATGAAAAGCTGAGAAAGATTCAATTATGCAATTATTCAGACGGTGGCAAGATAATTGTCAACCATTTTGATAATTGTTTGATCGATAAAGTTTTTTCTTGAACAGAAATA
The DNA here is from genome assembly GCF_949316345.1 of Pungitius pungitius. Taxonomy (NCBI): domain Eukaryota; kingdom Metazoa; phylum Chordata; class Actinopteri; order Perciformes; family Gasterosteidae; genus Pungitius; species Pungitius pungitius. The sequence continues at coordinate 3,211,689 of NC_084917.1, forward strand.
CTCAAATTCCTCAATTGCAGTTCATTATTTGAGGAGACGTGCAGGGTTTGTCCGTCTTGGACTGTTAGTAAGATAAACCAAGTCATTTGCTAATGTTATCTGGGCTTTAACATTCTATGACACAAAATATTGAATCAAAATGCTGTATATTTATTGTCAGTAAAACCTTTTAAAGGGCCTGTGCGTCTAGCAGGGAGTTCTCCGTATGCTAACGGGTAGCCGATACACCAATGGCCCCCTTTAGAGCACACTGGTCCTTTAAGAACAGATCGACGTCGTGTGTCCCATGTGCAGATATCTACCACATTAACATGGGTTCACAAAGTGAGTTGGAGTGTAATAATAATGCATTTACTTTAATGGTTGAGTCCACTCAGAATCTCCACAGTGGGAACACAAAGTCACGAATGGGTAAGGCTGTGTGTGGTGGATGACAGAATGGCGGTTGGGTCAGTAGCTGGAGGTCTGGCTCCGTACCTTGTATTGCTTGGCAATATTCTGCTTGTGGTTCTCCTCCACCTGCCTGAACTTGGTCTCCAGACCGCGGAGCTGGACCTCCATCTTCTCCACATACTGCAGGTCCCTCTGGGTTCGCTGGTCAGCACCTGGATGGACTGGGTCATGTTCTGGACCTGAGGTGCCAAATGGATACGTCGGACCGAGTCATGAAAACCAATCTCGATTTATTTGCAGTCTAGTTGGAGCAATGAGCATGAGACACAGGGGGAAACGCAACAGACTGTCAACATGTTGTTTTGGCTCGGCGTTCTCCTTCAGTGACTCACAAACTCTGACATCAGGCCACTGCGGTCAGGCCCTCAGACGCATGGTGGAAGTGTGGATTTCATACTGTTAAGAGCATTCGCTTTCTCCAAAACCCCCAGATAGCGCATTTACATTTTCTGTTTATTCATGAAATATCTGTGTGTATGTAGTTCTTCGTATAAGTGCTTAAATGTTCCTCTAGTAAGAAGGTGATAGCACCGCCATGCCTATGTCTGTTGGGGTTGGGTTGCATCATTGGACGAGTTGCCCTGGCTACTGTGCAGCACAATAGAACTAATGGGCGGGCAGCGGCCTCTCGTGATGCATGTTGGGTTCCAAGGGAGCTCATTAGAGCACGACAAACACAGGTACGCCTGTGTGTCTTTGTGTGTGATGTACGGTTGTTAAAAGGACCAAAGGGTGGGGGGGGGGGGGGGTCACCCTGGGTATTGCGCGACTTTGATCGCTACGGTCATGAGTTGCAGAGGAGTTCAGCCGGGGAATTACCTTCTCTAGCAGCTGCGACTCAGTTGTTTGGTGCGGGCGTCCCGTGAACACATGGACTGCTGAGGCGCCACCACGGTGCAGACGCACCGCCCCTCGCTGTCCTGGGCCGAGCTGTACACCTGCCACGACTCCTCCGGGTTCGCTGGCAGCACCTGGGCGCGAGAGGCCGTGGATTGAAAGGACGACAGCTCAGAAGAAAGACCAAAGAAAAGGTCCCACAAAAAAAAAAAAAATACAAAGGTCACTTTGCTGCTTTTTGCCCGTTATGGGACGCTAGAGCTGCATCGCATTCAACAGCACCACCACAAACCAACAGGCTCCACCCGTTATGCACCATCACTGTGAGTAAAGCTACGCCGTACGACCTCAGAAAGAGTTGGGGGTCCCAAGAGAACGAGTAAGCTGCTGATCCGTCAAGGCTGACTAAGTGACTTTGAGAAGAGATGTTTATCACACCATCAGCAAAAAAAATTAAAAAAGTCACGCACAGATCTGCTGATTGAGTCAATCAGGAGAAGGAGAATCCAAGAAGGAGCAACCATGGCGCCGCTTTGTGCCCAAGGATGTGCTGACGAGACAAAAGAAAATCAAGCAACTGCCTCGACATCCCGGTGTGCATCTGTAGGACTACAAATCCATCGCCCCCCCCCCCAAAAAATGAAATAGATACTGGCAAAGGTCACCAGAACATGAACCTTCTCATAATCATGACACACATGTGCCACGTCCAGGAGAACCTGAGTAAATATCAGCCACACTGCGCCTTCCAACATCCGTTCATCTGAACGTGAGGAGAAGCTCACTTGA